>NW_027070023.1:205297-362763 GCF_002906115.3 Quercus suber
TACTAGTCATCATGTTTCTGATCCCGCGTCTCATGTTTTTGAGTCGAACTTGTACTGTTGTACCCCATTTCTATCAGAAATAATTGCGAGTGCAAGGGACCAATGTGTGCTCTGGAGTCTGGACCTCTGGGAGGGAAATTGGTGCTTGGCAAATTACACTCAAATACGGATTGTGTGCTCTGAACTCTTGGTCTACTGTCATTGCATGTTACTATGAGATGTATGCATGACTAGACCTTAAGAACATGATTCAACGTTTTTTTATTATTACACAGCCTAAGACAGTTTGGAAATAATATGTACTTCAAAATGGAAATTATCCTACACGCGGGCCCCTTAAACCATTCTATCCGTATGCTTACAAAGAAATGATATTTGCCAATTGGTTAATTGGACATTCTCTAACATGGGGTTCAAATCATGGCGGCTGCTGAATTATTTAAGCCAATGTTGCAACATTGCGCATGAATAAATATATCACTTAGATTTTGGCTAACTGGTGGAAGCTTAGTTTGAACATATCATTAGTCAAAGTGAATTTGCTTTTGTTCCCCGTGGGATTCGACTTATTTTTTTTTTTTGTAATTGTTTTTTTTTTTTTTTTTTTTTTTGGTACGCTTTTTTTCCATTTTTTTTTTTTTTTTTTTTTTTTTTTTTTTTTTTTTTTTTTTTAAGATATTTGTTTGCATTTTTAGACTATTTATTTTGTTGAGAATAAATATGTGATGCGTGAATTGCTTTACAACATAGAAATATATATAACTTGTTTTTTAGCTACAATAAATTTTTCTTTTTTCCTTAAACTAGAATTATTTTAGTTTTATATCAAGAAATTGATATGTTAATAGTTCTATCACCTCTGGTCTTAGCATGATGCAATCTATTCACCTTGAAAATCTATATTGTAATTCAATAATCTAACATAGACCCAATTGTGGCTAACTAGTTTCACATTATCCACTAAATACTAAATATTTCAAAACAATTATAAGTTGTCATTGATTATTTTTTATGTTCTTTAAAATGAGGGGTATAATAGTAATGTTATTATAAAATGATTCCATTCCATTCCTTCCAATGTCACTTCCAAACAGTATTACTTAATTTCCATTCCATTCCATTCCTTTCCATTCCTTTATTTTATAACATCCAAACAAGATTTTTAAATTTCATTCCATTCCATTCCATTCCATTCCTTTCCCTGCTAAATCCATTCCATTCCATTCTATTCCATTCCATTCCTTTAATGATCATTCCATTCCATTCCATTCCATTCCTTTATAAACTCCCAAGCGGATAAGGGTGTAGAACAGTAGTCCCTTCTCTGAAGTTGTTTATCCGTACCTTTCAATGACAAGTTCACTTTGAGGCTTGTGGGGTTTGTTTTTTCTTGGGTTATTGGGAAACAGAACCTTTTCCTCTTCTCTTTTCCTTCCTTATTCCTCCCTTGTTGGATTTTTACCTCGTTTTTTCTTTTTCCTTTTCATTCTCGGTCTACTAAGCTGAGACACAGATGGAAGACCTTACAAAAACGTGGAGCAAGCTTAATCTATCAGAGTGTGAAGGGTCTAACGTTAGATTAATGGAAAAGCAAGCTGAAACAGAATGGGTGTTGGCAGCAAAATTTTTGACCTGACGAGCTCTTAACTTAGATGCTATTGCAAAAAAATTTTCCCCCTTGTGGAGGGCAACGAAGGGTTTCAAAGCCAGAAAGGAGGGCGAACACATCTTTCTCTTTACTTTCGTAGACAAAACCGAAATAATGAGAGTCCTAGCAGGGGAACCATGGAGTTTTGATAAACATATGGTGGTATTGAAATAGTACGATGGCACCAAGGATGTGAGAGACATGATTTTTGATTAAGCTACCTTTTGGGTTCAAGTGCATGATCTCCCACTTAGATTCAGGAACTGAAGGGTGGGAGAACAACTATGTGAAGCCATGGGAACAGTGAACCATGGAGAGGATGACTTGGCCATGGAAGGTGATAGGTTTGTACGGGTTAGGGTTACTCTGAATATCTCCAAACCTTTGTGTAGGGGAAGAGTGATCACACTGGATGATCGGAAGGATTTGTGGATCCCTTTCAAATACAAGTTGCTTCCAAACCTCTGTTACTGGTGTGGGTGCCTAACACATGATGATCGGAGTTGTGATATATGGATTGAAAGTGAGGGAAACCTAGCTACAGAAAATTAACAGTATGGTCCCTAGATTAAAGCTACATTGTTTATGCCGTCAAATAGTAAGGTGGTCATGGTGCTGGGTTTCTATGAAACGAGGAAGAAAGTAAATCCACCATCAAATCCGGTTCAGGGAAGCAAGCTGCCAGTGGTGGTGCTCCGATCTGACAAACCCTCGCCTAAGGTAATTTGGCCTGAAAAGCAAGATAATTTTTCAAACCCACCTGTAATGATGGAGCCGGATTCTTAGCAGACAAATATGATGCATTCAAAGTTGAATTAGGTTAATAAGACTGAAGAAGGAAATGTGTATGTTAGTGCAGCGGTGTTGGAAGTGGAAACCGAGACGAGAAAAAACTTTGAGGTGACGTTGGAGACGTTGGACAAAGAAATAGCAATGTTTGACATTGCAACCTTAGTCTGTGCTGAGATTTTAAACCCTCTGGGCCCTCTCAACTCTGGCCCAACAAACTTTATACCTCTACCTAATCCAAAAAGCCCTCTTGCCAACATAACTAACTTAAGCCCATCTCTGGATAAACCAATGCCTAAAGCCTCTCCTAAATGGACACGGATTAAAAGACAAGTGGGCTCAACTGAGGAAAACATAGCTCTCAACGCTGCACTGGGAAAAAGAATAGCTCGCCTCCCTTACGATGACTTAAAGCCATCAAAACACAAAATCACTTAAGTTTCTGCCTAGAAAGAAAACATTAGCACAGCAGTGGAGGCTGGTTCCCAACCTCGCCGAGAGTAATGAGTTGTTTATGTTGGAATGTGCAAGGGCTTGGGAACCACCATACGATTCAAGAACTTGCAAACCTAGTGTGAGCACAAGACCCATCTATTCTATTCCTAGCCGAAACATGGGTAGATGAAGCTAGGCTAGAAAAATTGTGTGACGAACTAAATTTTGATGAAAAGTGGGTGGTGGACAGAATTACTAGAGTTGGTGGCTTGGCTCTTCTCTGGAAAAACTCAATAAGCATCAAAGTGGTTGGTTCTTCTATTAATTTTATTGATGTAATTGTTAATGATGGTCAGGAAGATTCTTGGAGGTGCAATGCAAACCCGATGGAATTGTGCAATGCAAAAATAAACCATTTCGCTTTGAAAGCATGTGGATGAAAGAAGATGGTTGTAGGACCACGATAGTTGACGCATGGGGTTTCCTATCATATGAGAGCAACTTGATTATGGCTTTCTCAAAAATTAAACATTGTGGGGAGAAACTGGTGTAGTGGAATCGGACTTCTTTTGGGAGCAAAAAAAGGCAACTAGTAGAGACATCGAAAATGCTGGTTTTAGCTGAGGAGGTAGCAGCAAGAGGAGCCTCATTTGATTAGGTTTGAATTCTGAGGATGAATATTATTAAGCTACTTGATAAGGAAAGCATGATGTGGATTCAGAGGGCTCGAGCCCTATACTTGTAATTGGGTGATAGCAACACTCGTTACTTTCACAGTAGAGCTTCACAAAGATACAAGAGAAACCTGATACACGGGCTATGGAATAACCAGAACATTTGGTGCACATCCGAGCCTCAAGTTCAAGAGATAGCAACATCTTTCTATCAAGATCTCTTCACCACTAGCAGTCCTGAGGAATGCCACCCAATTTTTGAGTCGATTCAGCCAGTGGTTTCGGTGGATATGAATAGAGAATTAATCCATAGTTTCACAAGAGATGAGGTGGAAGCAGCACTCAAAACTATGGAATCGCTCTCGGCCCCTGGTTCGGACGGTATGCCTTCTACTTTCTTCCAAACTTATTGGTCTGTTGTTGGTGATGATGTATCCTCTGTTGTTTTAAAACTATCTTAATAATTGCTTTATGCTTGCTGAAATCAACCATACTTTTATAACCCTCATTCCTAAATTTAAGAGTCCGGAAAAAATCTCTGAATTTAGATTTATTAGCCTGTGTAATGTTATTTACACATTGTTGTCCAAAGTGCTAGCTAATAGGCTCCAAGGATTACTCCCTGATATAATCTCAGAAAATCAAAGTGCTTTCCAGACAGGGAGGCTCATAACAGATAATATTTTGATGGCCTACAAAACTCTCCATTATATAAAGCACCAATAAGGAAAAGTAAGGTTTATGGCTCTTAAATTTGACATGAGTAAAGCATATGATATGGTGGAATGGTCTTTTCTAAAGTTGCTAATGCTAAGAATGGGTTTCCATGAAAAATGGGTTGATTTGTTGATGACATGCATTACAATGGTCTCTTATTCCCTTTTAATCAATGGGGAGCCGATTGGAAAAATTGTTCTATCAAGGGAAATCCGACAAGAGGACCCAATCTCACCCTATTTATTCCTTCTTTGCTCTGAGGGGTTACATTCCTTGATTGAGAAAGCAGCTCGGGATGGTCATATCAGTGGCATTTCATTATGTAGAAATGGACCTAGACTAACTCATCTATTTTTTTATAGATAATAGTCTTCTCTTCTGCAGGGCCTCAATTCAAGAATGCAATCACACCTAGGCCATCCTTTTAGAATATGAGGTAGCTTCGGGCCAAAAGCTTAACAGGGACAAAACAACTCTTTTTCTCAGCAAAGCAACCTCTCCTGATACTCATGAAAACATCATTAATTTTCTTGGTGTTCCTAAGATAAAGCAATACGAGAAGTACCTGGGTCTTCTCTCTTTTGTGGGGAGGGGAAAAAAGGCGAGTTTTGCTTTCATCAAAGAGAGGGTTTGGTCCAAACTAAAGGGCTGGAAGGAAAAGCTCATTTTCCAATCAGGAAGAGAAGTACTCATTAAAGCAGTAATACAAGTGCTTCCGACCTTTGCCATGAGTTGCTTTAAAGTGCCTACCTCTCTTTGCCATGAAATTGAGGTAATGATCCATAAATTCTGGTGGGGTCAAAGAGGTAGCCAGAGGAAAGTACTGTAAGGTTGAATTTAATCAATCATTTTATTGGCTTTATTCCGTGCCAATTTTCTTGTAATTCAGCATTTAGAAACCCTGTATTTAGGTGGGAATCATGTAAGGGTAGTGTGTAAAAGAATGTGAAAAAAAAGCTCAAGAGTGTGCACTCAGCAGGGCCTCACAACTGGATCTCGTGGCTGGCAAGTTGCCAAAGAAGGCACACATGTGAAGTATGCAGAGGAGCTGAAAAGTCACGCCAGTTGGAGCACTATAGGACAAAACTTCCAGTCTAGCCATTCTATTAGCTCGCGACTTAGACTTGTGACTCAATCAAGGCGCGAGGCCAAGTTGCCAAACCACTATGTTTGGGAAAAACTAACCTTTCGCATTCCAAGCACACACCAGTATAAATACCCCGTATACCCACGTATTGCAGAGAGCTTCCAGGGAGAATTTTGAGAGAGAAATCCTAGAGAAAAAGAAGATTGACTCATCCACAATCTTTATCCTTATTTCTCCAAATTCTTCTACTCTTTTCTCTCCATTGTTACATCCTTGAGAGGCACATTTAGCCAAATCCTTTTCTCACCATACCCATATCTGTAAGAAAGTTATTTGGTGCTTGGAAAGTAGTTATGAAGGGACCAATTGATATTGGTTAATGCTATGGGTTATAGCGGGATCCGGTAAGCTAGAGAAGACAAAAATTCGGCGTAACCTCGTTGAAGCAAGAAAGTTGGAAGGCTTAGGTACACTGGATAGATTAGGCTTGGAGGGTCTTCTGCTGTTCATGTATCCCAACTTCATTCTCTAGTGGATTATTGGCCGCTTGGAGGGCGGCAGAGAGGTTTTCGCCGAAGACTTCAGTTTCCTCTTCGATAACACATCGCTGTGTTGTCTTTGTGTTTGCATCTCTCTTCTCTTAATCTTTGCCTTTTAATTATTGCTATGGTTGTGATTAATTATGGTTTAAATTTTTTTATCAATTTTTTTTTAGTTTATTTTCATATTCTGCACATACATTGTTTAATAATAAGCTTGAATTGGTAATTTTTAATTTGGAGATCTAAACGTTCAAGGTATTTAACACACTATTTGAACATTCAATTGGTATCAGAGCAGGTGCACTTGATTTTTTTTAAGTACCTAAGTGCGATCCTAGACCCGTTAGCTATGGATGAAGCTATGGAAAAGGCTATGCTGAATTGTGGTTTATGTAGAGTTGTAATTTATAACTATGTGTTTTGTTGGCTTTAATTCCGTGCCAAATTTGATTGTAATTTTATTCAATCTTTTGTATTCTGTATTTATTGTGGGATTTAATTATAAAGGTTGTGTGATAGAGAGAGAGTGTGTGAAGACTTATGCAATTGAAGAATGAGGAGTTATCGCGGGTAGCTCACGACTAAGTATGCCACGAAGTGAGTCATGTGCTTTGCACATGATTGGAATGTGAAAAGTCAGGATAGATGGCGACAGTTGTGTTTCGTGAGTAGCTCATGGGTAAGGCCTTCCCGTGAGACACTCGCGAGACATTCTATTTTGTCAAGCTGTACTATCTGATATACACTTTTTGTACCCATACTATATATACCCACGCTACCCACAAATGTTGAGGAGTGCTTCTGAGAGAAAACCCTAGCCACAAACCTTGAGAGTTAGAGATTGTTATACCTACATTTCTCTACTCAATTGCTTGTGGATTTTCCTCAACTCCTACCTCTCAATTTCTACATCATTAAGAGGTTGATAGCCTAAACACTTACCACACCTTTTCAAAGTGTCAAGTGAGGTTTTGGTACTGCTGGGAAGCATTGGAAGAAGCCAAGGATAGCAAATGCAACATGGAGCTTGTTGCGGGATCCGAAGAGTTAGACAAGACACGGTTCTCAGAAGCCTTGTTAGAGTAAGAGCTTGGAGGGGTTAGGTACATTGGGTAGATTAGGCTTGGAGGGTCTCTTGCTAACCCATGTATCCCAACTAATTTTCTAGTGAATCAATTACCGCTTGGAGGGCGGCAGAGAGGTTTTTCGTTGAATTCTTCAGTTTCCTCTTCGATAACACATCGGTGTGTTATGTTGTATTTGCATCTTTCTTTCCTACTCTTTTACATTCCATTTTACTACTGTGTTGTCTTGATAATGGATTAGAGTAGCTTGTTTGTTTATCAGCTCGCATTTACACTATTCCGCATTTAGTATTAAGTTAGTGTAAAATCAATTGAGCCATAACTTTAATTTAGGGGGTCTAAATAGCTTTTGTGTTTTCAACATATTTTCGAGCATTCAGTTTAAATGTTTGTGATAATAACTCTATGAGTATGTTTGAAGGGAGTCCTAACAATGAACTCCTAGAGTTATTAAAAACAAAGAAACATGCTAGGATGTTTGTTCACGTGCTGAAATATTTTGAAAATATGAATCACATCTTACACAATAGTCTTTGTGAGTCTAATTCATTGATTAAGAAGTATAAAAGAAGAAATATAATATTGTGTGATGAGGTTGATAATCTGAAGAAGAAAATTAAATCTAACAAGAGCATGGAAAATGAAGATAAGTTTCTGTTTGAAGGTCAAGAGTGCTTGTTCCATGCTTGCCTATTTGTGCACACCTTTTTGAAGGTATTTAATTCATGTTTATGGTATCTTGATAGCGGTTGTCCTCGTCATATGACAAGAGATAAATCATTGTTTAAGTCACTCAAAGAGAAGGTTGGTGACTATGTGACATTGGGTAATGGGAGTCATGCTCAAGTTCTCGACAAAGGGACTGTTGAGATATCGGGATTACCTCTATTGAAGGATGTCTAATACATCAAGGGGCTGAAGGAAAATCTCTTAAACATCACTCAAATATGTGATGAAGACTTCCTTGTTCAATTCTCAAAGAAGGGGTGCATAATCATTGATGAAGAAAGGGTTCAAGTCTTGGAGGGAAATAGGACTATCGATAATTGCTACGGAGTAGTTCCTACGGCACCAATTTCCTGTAGAAGTGCTTGTGTTGACATGTTGGAACTTTGGCATCACAGATTTGGGCATGCAAATTTCAAACAAGTAGCTAAAGTATTTAAACTTGAAGCTGTTAAGGGACTTCCAAAGTTTGGAAAGGTTGAGAAGACAATTTGTGGTGCATGCCAAATGGGAAAGCAAACAAAGGCAAGTCATCCCAAAGTGAATATGATTGCTAGCTCTCGGTGTTTAGAGCTCCTTCATGTTGATTTAATAGGGCCTACAAGAATTGAAAGTCTAGGAGGAAAGAGGTACATTATGGTCATTGTTGATGATTTCTCAAGATACACTTGGGTGGAATTTCTTAGAGAAAAATTAAAAGCATGTGAGAAATTGGAAATATTATGCAAGAGACTACAAAACGAGAAAGGGGTACCAATTGTTAAGATAAGGAGTGATCATGACAAGGAGTTTGAGAATGCAAGATTTGAGTCATTTTGTGAGAAGAATGGGATCAAAAAGGAATTTTTAGCTCCCAAAACTTCTCAACAAAATGGGGTAGTTGAGAGGAAAAATCGAGTGATTCAAGAAATGGCAAGAGTTATGCTACTCAACAAGAAAATTCCTCAAAAGTTTTGGGAAGAAGCTGTGAACATTTCATGTCACATTGGCAATAGGATATTCTTTTGAGTGGGAACAAAGAAGACCACTTATGAAATTTGAAATGGAAAGAAGTCAAAAGTGAAGTACTTCCGAGTGTTTGGAAGCAGGTGCTACATTTTAAATGATCAGGAGTATCTTGGAAAATTTGATGCAAAAAATGATAAAGGCATCTTCCTTGGGTATTCTACTATTAGCCGAGCATATAAGATTTTCAATAAGAGAACGAAGACAGTAATGGAATCCATCAATGTAGAAATTGATGATGTTATAACAATGGTAGAGATGGGTGATGATGGGGAAGGGCCAAGCATAAAAAAGCCCATAGCTGAGGTCGAAGCTCTTGATAATGACATTGAAGGACCTACATCAGAAAATGAATCAACTCCCGTGAACTCAAGAATGGAAACAAGATCAATGTCGAGAACAACAAGTCCTCTCACTCCTCTGGAAGTTCATCCTCCTATCTCCTGGAATGATGAAGTCTCCACATCAATGAAGCCATCATCAAGAGTGATTAAGAACCATCTGGACAGTAACATCATTGGGTCTTTAGAAAAGGTCTTCGCCTTAGAAAGGGAAACATACTTTTGGTCAATCATGTAACATACTTTCCCAATTTGAGCCGAAAAAGGTAGAAGAAGCTCTTTAAGATGAAAATTGGGTTGAGTCCATGCATGAAAAGCTGAATGAATTTGTGAGAAATGATGTATGGGAACTTGCTCCAAGGCCTGAAAATGTTCATGTCATCGGTACCAAATGGATCTTCAAAAACAAGACCGATGAAGATGGAGAGATTATCTGAAATAAATCTTGACTAGTGGCTTAAGGATACATTCAAGTAGAATGAGTATATTTTGATGAATCCCTTGCTCCCGTGACAAGACTTGAGTCTATTCGCATTCTAATATCAATTGCATGCACTATGAACTTCAAAATCTACCAAATGAATGTGAAATGTGCATTTCTAAATGGCTACCTGAATGAAGAAGTGTTTGTTGAACAACCAAAAGGCTTCGAAGATCCTCACTTTCCAGATCATGTGCTGAGATTAAAGAAAACTCTTTATGGCTTGAAACAAGCTCCGAGAGCTTGGTATGATCAACTTACCCATTACCTCCTGAATAGAGGGTTCAAAAGAGGGTCTGCCGATCAGACTTTATTTGTCAAGAATGATGGGGATTACCTTCTTATGGCTCAAGTATATGTTGATGACATAGTATTTGGAGCTACCATTGATGCTCGAGCTATAGAATTCTCTAAGGAGATGAAGAAAGAATTTGAGATGAGTATGGTGGGGGAGCTTACATTCTTCTAGGGGCTTCAAGTCAAACAAAGAAAGGAAGGCATATTCATTTCACAAGAAAAATATGCTAGAAATATTGTCAATAAGTTTGGATTGGATTCCAAAAAGCATGCCTCTACTCCCATGAGTTCATTTACAAAACTGAATGTTGATTCTTCCGGGGTAGAAGTGAGTCCAACCTTGTATAGAAGTATCATTGGGAGTCTACTCTATCTTACAACTAGTAAACTGGATATTGCTTTTAGTGTGGGTGTTTGTGCACGATATCAAGCTGCACCGAATGAATCCCACCTGACTGCAGTGAAGCGAATCATATGATATGTCAATGGAACTTTGGATTATAGCTTGTGGTACTCAAAGGACTCAAATGCTTGCTTTGCAGGTTATTCAGATGCAGATTGGGCTAGAGGTGTGGATGATCGAAAGAGTACTTCTGGTGGCTGCTTCTATCTTGGAAACAACCTTGTCTCTTGGATAAGCAAGAAACAAAATTCCGTGTCTCTTTCTACGGCTGAAGCAGAGTACATAGCTGCTGGAAGTTGCTGCACACAAATCGTTTGGATGAAAAATCTACTTCATGACTATGGGATTCCTCAGGATACAATGTGTGTTTTCTGTGATAACCCTAGTGTTATAAACCTCTCTAAGAATCTAGTTCAGCATTCGAAGTCAAAACAGATAGAGATTTGTCACCACTTCATCAAGGATTTAGTAGAAGATAAAGTTGTATGTCTTGAATTCATACATATAGACAATCAAAAGTAGACATCTTCACCAAGCCTCTCGATGGTCCACAGTTTGAATCACTTTGTAAGACCATTGGTGTTGGTATAATTCCTTGAATCTCATGTGTGCTGTGTGCTTTACCTCTTTGATTTGATTTGTTTTTAGGGTAGACACTACTTTGTTGGCTATTTGTATAGCATGTTCTGTTTGTTTGCAATTGTTTTAAATGTTTTTACATTTTTTTTAGTCAACTTTTTCTAGCTTTTATGTCAAAAATCCAAAAACACATAAAAAGTAGAAAATCCAAAAAGTTTGATTGACATTATTGTGTTTTGTCACAAGCATGTTTTGCCTTGTACCTTTGTGCTAATGGCTTTGTGCATTTACGAGCGTAGCTTGTTCTTCATGCACTCATATCATTGTGGAAAAAATCTTGAAATCTATGTAACTGTTGTAAATAGATCTTCAAACTTGTCATGAATGATTTGTCAATGGTTTTGTTGATCTTGAAACTTGCATAGACTTGTGCCTATATATCTTCCTACTCTTTTATTTTTGTTTTAAAGAGCTCAACAAATGTAAATCTCAACATGAAAAGAGATAATGAGTTGCAAAAGCCTTTGCACATACTAGCATTTGACTAGGAAAAAGGGAAAGCGACTTTTGTGAAAAATGTATGATGCCTAAAAAGCCAAAGGCTTCCTCATCAATTTGAAATATCAAAACTTTCAGGCATCGATCTCAAAATGAGATGTTATGATTCAAAAAGATCAAATGATATGATGAATATGGAGTCAAATGAAAAGCTTCAAAATTATGTTATCAAGTTTTGTGGGAGGTCATATATGCATATTTCTATAATTGAGATAGGTCACTTTTCCTAGTGCTAATTGTGTATGCCTTGGTTGAATTGATTATTGAAACTTTACATTGGACTAATGACTGTCTCATTTTTGATATCCACACACATCACACATGTCTATGTTTAATGAATGTCTTATTCATTTGTGTGATTGTACTTGATGAAATGTGTTACACATGCTCAATTATATGTTGATCAAATACAAAAAGATTTTTGAGTGTTTTAATTGTTTTTGGAAGTCTTTTGTTTTGGCCAAAATATAAAAAATTTCAAAAACAATGTTGCCTTATACTGGCGACTTGGTCGCGGGTCATTCCAGTCGCTTGCCCCTAGTTGCGAGCTTATATAGAAGGTTTTTGTAACTCTCTGGCGAGTTAATGTCTCAGTCGTGAAAAAGACTTGGAAAATTATCAAAAATTATGGGTTTTTACAGTTTTTGTGACTCGGTTTGGCGACTTGTTCGTGAGTGGAAGCTTCAGTCGCGAGGTCATACAGAAATTTTTCGCGGCTCCCTTCGCGACTTACTCGCGGGTGGACTTTCTAGTCGTGGAAAACACTTAGAAAAATTTTTCAAAATTTTGTCTTTAAGGTGTTTGGTGACTTGTCCTGGCGACTTGTTTGCGACTCATCCTAGTCGTGAAAATCACGTGTTTTGCATAATGAGGGTCTTTTTTAGAACTGGTTTCAAAAAGTTTTCATTTTTCCCTTGCATCTCATGACTATTCATCTTCTTAACCGTCTTCCCCTCTTTTAAAATCACTGTGTTCACACACAAACTCTCTATATTCTTCCTCACTTGTTCACCAATCTTCAAGAAAAGGTATGGGGTCTGTTTCTTTCTCATTGTATTTCACATTTCTTACCTAAGATTTCTTGGTTTGGGTGTTTTTGATAATCTCTGTGATTATGATGCTTGAATATGGATATTTGATGCTTTGGAAAGTTTGTTTTGTGGGTTGTGTTGGATATGTGTTATTACACTTTGTCTTTGGCTGCAAAATGTGATTTGTAGCACACACACATTCTGTGACATGATTGGGACCTTAATCTCATGATTTTAGGGTTTTCCACAATATTCTAGTTTTAGGACTAACTCAGTACTAATAGAGTTTGTTGTCTTGTGTGGTCTCATTTTTTTTTTTGTTTGTGTAACATGATGCGGCTTGACAATGTCTCTATTCAAAAGATCAACTGTGAAAAGAGGTAGTAGCAAAGGGAAAGAGCCAATGATTGATGTTGATGATATCTTTCCTAAGCCAAAGAGGACCTGATCTCCAACGGGAATGTATGACCCTAACAAGTTCAGATCCTATGTGGCTTTTTAGACCTATGAGAAATACTTTCGAGAACCATCATTACTCACTAAAAGGGCTGTTTACTAGCCGTCGCTCTTGGACACCAAAATCCCTATATGGTTTGCCACCAAGGATTAGAATTTTCTTCTCTCCGACCTTGATGATGCTTACGAGAGTTTGGTGAAAGAATTCTATGCCAATGCTATTGTTGAGAGAGAGGAGCTCAAATGCTGGATTAGAGGAAAGATTTTCTTAGTAACTCCCATTTATCTGGTAGAAATCCTACACATTAACTGGCCGATGTTTACTAATCCACCGATATATGATGATTTGAATCTGGATGAAGACTTACTTTGGGACACTCTTGGAATTCTCATTAAATGGGAACTCAATCAGTGTGTCCTCACTATCTCTGGAACTAAGGGTGATTACCAACATCATATTCCACAATCTGTATCCTCTATCCAACATGGGTACATAAATCTCCGGAGAGCTTTGTTCCTTTATGATCTGATTACTGATGAAGAGAACGATATTTGCTCTCATATCTTTCACATTTTGTGCAAGACTGTTGCAAGAACTAGCTCAAGGATCTGCATTCTTTTTTGCTGCCTCATTTCGAGGATATTGAAACTTAAAGGCATTCATCCATCGGAAGATGAGTCTCCCTACACTAGGCCAAGTCCAATTAACATTTTCATGCTTAACGTTAGCATTGGTCTTAGTCAGAAAGGTATCAAAACAAAGACTCCTGCTACTCATAATGGTTCACGCTCTAGCTCATCCCCCTATGATGAGAAGTTGGACAACATTATGGCCACCGTCTATGACATAGGCACTAAAATGTCCAGACTTGACTTTCTCCTGCACCATCACAACATTCGTTGTGATATGAAGTTCGCTTCTCTCCAAACTCAATTGGATGAAATACAAAGAAAGCTTGAAGAAAATAAGGACTAGCTATGCCATTACAAAAAGGGGGAGATGATGGTGATAGGGGGAGAAAGAGCTTGATCAAAGGGGGAGCATTGATGTTGAAAAGCAGGACTATGTTGCTTTATTTTATCATATATCGGGACTTATTTTATGTATTTTTATATTATGCTATTTTTTGTACCCATGCTTTGTAGCCTAGTACTTGTTGCTAAATGTTATGCATTTTCTTTAAGTACATCACTTTTGTGCCTTGTGTTGGATTTTATATCTTTACTACAATTACCTTGTGTTGTTGTATTGGTTAAGTGTTGGACATGCAAATGATACTTTGCATTGAGCTTATTAGCTTGTATGTTCAGATGTTTATTCCTTGTGTGAATGAGCATTGTGGTCACTATTTATAGTGATTGTTCATTTTTTGTCAAGCCATGTTTTATTGCTTTAATCTATGTTGCTTGATCGCATTATGCTTGCTCCATATGCATTTTAAGTTTTCTGCATACAATGATCATATTGTATTGTTGTTTTTCAAGAGGTACTTGTTCTTATGGTTCAAGAGCTACACAGATTCTAGAGTTAGGTGTGAGTGAGTTATGTTCAACTGTTCCCAACTCACATATTAAGTCTAGAGTTTGTTTTAGGGTTTTGTCACGGTATAGCCAAAGGGGGAGATTGTAAGGTTGAATTTAATCAACCATTTTGTTGGCTTTATTCTGTACCAATTTGCTTGTAATTCAACATTTAGAAACCCTGTATTTAGGTGGGAATCATGTAAGGGTAGTGTATGAGAGAGTGTGAAGAAAAAGCGCAAGAGTGTGCACTCAGCAGGGCCTCGCGACTGGATCTCACGGCTGGCTAGCGGCTGGCAAGTTGTCAAAGAAGGCACACGTTGAAGCATGAAGAGGAGCTGAAGAGTCACGTTAGTTGGAGCACTACAGGACAAAACTTCCAGTCTAGCATTCTGTTAGCTTGCGACTCAGTCAAGTCGCGAGGCCAAGTTGCCAGACCACTTTGTTTGGGAAAAACTAACCTTTCGCATTCCAAACACACACCAATATAAATACCCCTTATAACCACGTATTGTATAGAGCTTCTAGAGAGAATTTTGAGAGAAAAACCCTAGAGAAAAATAAGATTGACTCATCCACAATCTTCATCCTTATTTCTCCAAATTCCTCAACTCTCGCCCTCTCCATTGTTACATCCTTAAGAGGTATATTTAGCCAAATCCTTTTCTTACCATACCCATATTTGTGAGAAGGTTATTTGGTACTTAGGAAGCAGTTAGGAAGGGACCAATTGATATTGGTTGATGCTGTGGGTTATAGCGGGATCTAGTAAGATAGAGAAGACAAAGGTTTGGCGTAACCTCATTGGAGCAAGAAGCTTGGAGGGCTTAGGTACACTGGGTAGATTAGGTTTGGAGGGTTTTCTACTGTTCATGTATCCTAACTTCATTCTCTAGTGGATTATTGACCGCTTGGAGGGTGGCGAAGAGGTTTTACACTGAGGACTTTGGTTTCCTTTTCGATAACACATCACTGTGTTGTCCTTGTGTTTGCATCTCTCTTCCCTTAATCTTTGCCTTTTAATTACTGCTGTGGTTGTGATTAATTATGGTTTAGATTGTTTTATCAATTCTGTTTTAGCTTATTTTCATATTTCGCACATACATTGTTTGATAATAAGCTTGAATTGGTAATTTGTAATTTGGGGGTCTAAACATTCAAGGTGTTTTACATGCTATTTGAACATTCAAGTGCATTGGGTGAAGTGGCATACACTGTGTCAGTCTAAACAGGAAGGAGGTATGGGATTTAGAGAACTACAAAAGTTCAATGATGCTTTACTAGCAAAGCAAGTTTGGAGGCTAGCCATAAACCAAGACTCTCTATTTTATCGGTTCTTCAAAGCCAAAATTTTCCCTCACAACTCAATTTTTGAAGCAAAAAATAACATGGGATCCTTTGCTTGGAAGAGTATTCTAAAAGGTAGAGATACCCTCCGTAGGGGTATGAAGTGGAGGGTAGGTGATGGGTGGACTATTAACATTTTCAATGATCAATGGCTTCCTTGTGGGGGATCGGGTAGAGTTTTATCTCCACCCCTTGGTCATGACCCGGAAATGAAGGTGGCTGACTTAATTGATCACGAGATGCACTGCTAGAAATCAGACTTTGTTGATGGTATCTTCCTCCCTTTTGAGAAAAACGCGATTAAAGCAATCCCATTGAGTCTAGTGGACACCCCAGATTGGATGTACTGGCCAAAAAACCGCTGTGGAGTCTACTCTATCAAATCCGGCTAGAAATTATTAAGAGAGCTTAATGATCTTGATGCACCAGGTGTTTCTGATCCAACCATGAGAAAAGAAGTATGGAAAAAGATTTGGAATCTCCATTTTCCAAACCACGTTCGCACCCTTCTCTGGTGTGCAATCAGTGATTCCCACCCCATGAGGGTAAACTTGGTTCGCCGAAAGCTTCTACAAGTTGACACCTGTTCCAATTGCAACCTGGATCCTGAAACCATATCTGTTAGGTTCTAAAGGTTTAGGAATTTATGTATTTAGAACTCTAATTTGTAATATTGGCAAACCATGATCAAAACAATATGTTTAGTCTTGTTATAATGTGCTCAAAGTTGTTTAATTATTGTAAAGTTGGAATCGAGAGACTGCAGATGCATTGGGGCATTTCGGTCTGACTCGATCGATCGAAGAATAGATTCGATCGATCGATCGAAAATTGACCAGATTGCGTTTTCTGCAGAATTTCCAACTCAGCCTTAACTCATTAAACGTTTAGGGTTTTATGTTTTTACCCTAGGTATATAAGGTAAAACCCTAGCCACGTTTTTAGAGTTGCTCCAGTTGTATTATTGCTCATACATTGCTGTTTTGTGTAAATCTCTTGTGAGATCTAGAGGAGCTTTCCTTTACACAAAGTTTAGGGTTTTCAAGTTAGAGATAATATCAATATCTTGATGATCAAGCGTGGGTGCTTGTAGTTGATTGAAGAATCCAAGAAAGAAGGAGTCCGTGGATTCGGAGCTTGCACGTGGTCATGTCAGTAAGTTCTACTGGTGGGTAGCATTAGGAAGTCAAACGGGGAGCTTGTAGTCCTTCTGTATGAACTTCGATTCTTTCGCATAGTGGATTCAGGTTTACCTTGAGGATAGCTAGGTCAAATCCTCCCCAGGTTTTTACCGTGTGGTTTCCTAGGTGATCATATCATTGTGTCTTTTATTATTCCGCTGCTTTATTATTTTGATATGATTATTTGATTGCTTTAACCTAGAATTGCATAATTTGACTAAGTAACAACTTGGCTAATTAATTTAGGCTAACCAATCTGGTTGTTCTAAGGGGTCTAAAATCGTTCAAGTGGTATCAGAGCAGATAGCTCTTTTGTTGGAGATTTCTTGATCTCTGAGCTGATCCTTGACCCCTGTTGTCATGGAGCATAGACACTCTCTGTTTGTTCCTCCTCACTTTGATGGGAACAACTATGCTTATTGGAAAGTAAGGATGAAAGCATTCCTGAAATCCATTGATGAGAGAGTCTGGAATTCTATTGAGTACGGATGGGAGAAGCCCACTACTCCTGTGAGTGAGTGGCAAACTTCTGAAAAAGAAGCAGCTGGCTTCAATAGCAAAGTTATGAATGTCATCTTCAACGCTGTTTCCATAGAGGAATTTAAGAGGATCTCTAATGTTGAGGTTGCTCATATTGCTTGGAAAATCCTCCAAACTGTGCATGAAGACACAAAGGCAGTTAAGATCAATAAATTGCAACAATTGACTTCTAGATTTGAAAGCATTAGAATGTCTGATGATGAATCTTTTGATGAATTCTATGCTAAATTAAATGATATTGTCAATTCTGCTTTTAATTTGGGTGAAGTCTATGATCAACCTAAAATTGTTAGGAAGATACTTAGATCCTTAACTGAAGACTTTAGACCCAAAGTGACTGCCATCATTGAAAGCAAGGATGTGGACTCCATCCCTGTTGATGAGCTTGTAGGATCTCTTCAGTCCTATGAGTCTGACCTACCTAAAGTGAACAAATCCAAATCAATGGCTCTTAAGTCAGTTGATAATGTTGATGGTGGTGGATTTGATGATGAGCTCTCTGTTCCAGAGATTGCCTATCTTGCCAAAAATTTCAAAAACTTTCTTAGAAATACCAACAGAAAGGCAAGAGGTACATACACTGCTGAACCTAGAGATTTTAGGAAGAATGATCCCACTAAGGTTAATAACCTTGAAAAACCTAAAGAAAAAGTTGGTCAATCTTCAAATAATTCTTTGGGTCCTCTGTGTTTTGGTTGTCAAGGGTATGGTCATGTAAAATCTGAATGTCCTACATTCTTAAAGACTAAGTGTAAAGCTATGGCTATAACCCTTAGCGATAATGAGGTTTCTGATGATGAGTCCGGATGTGATGAGGATGGAAATTTCATTGCTTTCACTGCTACTGCTGTAGTCAATGAAAGCATATCTGTTGAAGAGAACCCTTCTGATGGGAAACTCTCTGAGGATGCAGATCTTCAAGAGGCCTATAATAAACTTTGCAAAATTGCTGCAAGGGATGCTATGAATGTAGAACTTGGCCTAAAGAAAATTGAATCTCTTGAGCTTGAAAAGAAAAATTTGCTTGTTAAACTGTTTGATGCTAATGATCTTTTGACCAATGTTAAATCTGAGAACATGCTTTTGCTTGATAAAATTAAAAATTTGGAACATGATTTATCTGTTGCTAGATCTGCTAGTTCTAAACTTGATCACATGCTGAATGTTCAAAAGTATCCTTCTGATAAATCTGGGTTAGGTTATGTTGAAAACATCTTTGACTCTGCACCACATTCCACGAATTTTGTTCCTTCATCTTCTTCTGAACCCTCTGTGAGTAAGGTTGCGAGTGAAACTGTCAAACCACCTATGAGTGAGGTAGTCAAACCCGTAGAAGTTTCACCTCCTAAGAAGATTAGGGTTGATTTGAGAGAAACTAAACCTACCCTTTCTAAGGACAAGATGCATGGTAAACCTGCTTGGGTTTGTCATTTTTGTAGTAAGTCTGGACACATTCGTCCTAACTGTTACAAGCTTCAAGCTGCTAAGAGAGCAAACAAACCAAAAGTGTCTGTGTCTCAAGCACAAGATCCTATGGCACTTATTGGTGAATTGGTAAAGGCTTTGAACCTTTATTCCAATCCTGGAGTTGGAAATCACTCGAATGTGAATAAGAACTCCAATGCTCGTGATGCATCTAAAAGGTTTTGGATGCAAAAGACTCGACCTAATTGAGTCTTTCTGACATGGTCCTTGTGCTTCATTGTTCATTCCTTTGTGACCATTGTTCTTTGGTTTTGTGTTTCTTTTGTTTTGTTTCTAGGATTTGCATTACATTACATTCATGCATTTCATTCTAAGATTTATTTGTTTTCTCAAAAAAAAAAAAAAAAAAAAAAAAACCCACACACACACTATGCAATAATCCTAATACAAGTAGTGCCTTTCAAGAAAGACAAGTTAAAGCCAAGTCAAGATTCTAAACCTTCTTTTTTGCAACAACTTCCAAGGTTCAGATCTTTTAGACTAGGCTTATTTATTCTGTAATCTTGAGTAGAATGTATTGAAGGACATTCAATGCACTCTTGTTGTTTTGTCATGGATTGCCAAAAGGGGAGATTGTTAGGGACATATTTTATGTAATTGGCATATCCTTTGATAAAATGCACTTTACTTATATTTGGGTAAATCTAAGTAGGTTCAAGATGATCATTACAAGTGGTTGAATTGAAGACATGAAGATTACTCAAGAACTGCTCAAGAAAAGTGCAATCTGTAGGTCTCGATACCTCCTCAACAGAATCTCGATCTGTCGAGATTCATTAAAGCTTGACAGATGTCTCAATCGATTGAGCTTATAGGTTTTTAGATTATAGCCAGCAACGTTTTTATTCTAAAAGGCTATTTGTTTGTGGGTTTATATAATCCTTATTGAACAAGGAAAAGCCCAAGGTTTGTGTAAACCAATTAGAAATAGGAAAGCCCATTAAGCTCCTATTTAAAGGAGGTGGAAAAAGAAAAACCTAACCCTAGAGAGTTTCATAAGGTTTTCTTTTTGAAACCTTAGCCTCCTCCTACAAAAGAAAGAGTTCTTGCTGCGTTTCTTGTATGCCTTTGGGTTTTGTAACCAAGCAAAGTCTCTTGCACCAGCATTGAAGATCTTATTGGTGTTTCTATGTGAAGCTGCTGCAAGCCCAAGCCCAAGCGCAAGCGCAAGCCCAAGCTTAAGCTTTTGTCTCACGGTTTCAAACTCCCTTTCTGTCTCCTCACCTTTCAGTTTACTGTGTTTCACGATTTCTCTCTCCCCACCTTTTAAACACCAACCCTTCATCAGCGTTAATTTTTTAGTGATTTCAATCCCTCAACAGCAACCCTTCAGCTTTTGCTAACACCAGCCTGTAATAGCAATCTCTTCGTCTTCTCTTCTTTGTCTCTGCCTCCCCTCACAACATATTAATACTGACAAAAGGTGGATGATTCAATTCAAGTATCTGTGCTCTATTCTTGTGACTGCCAGGCATAATAATTCAATGTAAGGGTTAGATCATTTTGATTGAATTTTTTTTTCTTTTAAAAAATTGTTATTGCCTCTTTCGTGATGTGATATGGATGATTGTTATGTCGATATTTCTTTGTATTTGATTTATTTTAGGATGTTGATTTTTTATTGCTGGGTTTTTTAATTGGAGCTCTACCTCATTTGTATTGTGGGTCGTATATGGGTTAGTGTGATTCTAATTTCTTCGTGTAGTGCTATTGTGTGGGTACCTCACCAATTTGGTTTGGTTAACATGTGGGGAAGTTCTTGCTAGGGATATGCCAACTGGATGTTTTAATTGGAGTTCTTCCTCTTTTGTGTTGTGGGTCATATATGGGTTTATGTAGATATTGTTTAATGAGAGAGGCTGAACAGTGTATGTAGACTTATTTCCTATATGATATGAGGGGTTGCCCTAAATTAATAAAAAGTGAATCCGAGTGGCCAAAAATTTCCTATATTCGATGTTTTGGTAATGATGCTATTAAAATTCATCCCTAGCTACGTAGATTGGTCCAAGACAGATCCCAGCCGTAAGTTTTCTCGTATTGAATCAACCAAACAATTATCAAAGATTGCCAAATTACCTTTTAGTGTTTTTTCCTCTCTCTTAAATTTCCATTTATACTTTAAGAAGTAATAATAAAATGGAATGTTCTGTTCTCTTCAGCTGCAAATGATCAAAATTCAAGAGCTGCATGTGATGACAAACCAAATAAGAGAAGCTCCAGATTTGTTTGCGCAATGGTAATACAAAAAGAATGAGGTTAGTCCATCTTTTACTCTCTCTTTTCTTTTATAGATTTCTTAATTTTTTTTCTCTGTTTTAATTTCAAGTGTAATTCCCAAATTTTAAATGTCTCTGTAGGGTTATTTGATGATTATCCAGTTGGGGAGAGGTAAGAAATTTTTTTAGCTGCAAACAAGTTCAAGTATTTAAATTTCTCCTTCTGCCCAAGTCATTATTTCTTTCTTAGCATAACACAATGCAAGACTAATGCAATGATATATTTTTCTAGCTTAGATTATTGGTAGAATTTATGTGAAACAATCTTGGACAATATTAAGGGTCTACTTGGATCCATAGGAAATTTTAGGAAACATATGCATAATTTTTCAGATCTGTAAAATTTTCATTTGCCCAAACTCAAACACTCAAATACACCTTATACACTAAAAAAAAAGTCTTTTTTTTTTACAAATTCCTGATGCAATAAGCTATTCTTGGTATAAAGTATGCATAATAAAAGAACACCAAAATCTGCTTAAAATTCTGCAGGGCAAGGATTTTGTTATTATAAAGAAAACAAACCTTTCCCTATCCTAGCTGTCTTGACTAAGTTAAGCAGGAAGTATCATATTCTTTTTTCCTTTTCCTATCTTGGATTTTTTCATTTTGCATGATAATTAAGGTTTGTAATTCCATTTATCAAAAGCAAAAAAAATATGTCTCTAATTCCACTATTTTACTATTTCATTTTTCCATCTACTCTACTTAATAGAGTGGAAAGTGGCCCCATTTATGATGACTCAATTCTTGATAGAGTCTTATGCAGGAATTGAAGTCTCAATTCTAATATCCCTTAAGTCCAAGTAATGGAATGGACTGGATTCATTTGTATAGTTTTGTACAAGTGATTTTGGTGTAATTTGGGTTCTCCTTTGCTGTAACAGTATCAGTCTTTGTGTTGTACATGGAGGTTGTAGGTTGCAACTAGAGCTGTAATATGCTGTACAGAACGATGTAGAGTTTGCTTTGTTGTCTGGTTGTTTGGCTAGTGCCAGGTTTTCTTTTTTGGTGGTTAGATAGGGATTAATTTAAAGATTTTGAGTTTATTTACGTTGCATGCATCATGTGAGCCTAGATTTTTGGGTTGGGTCTTCTCCTATGTGATTTCAACGACTATGTGTGTAGGTATGTGTAATTATTTTCTGTCATTTTTGTGTGTATGTATTTGGGTTGGGTCTTATCTTGTGTGATTTCAACGAACATGTAGTGTAAGAGTATAACTTTTGCTGTCATTTGTCAACCACTTTGTTTTATGGCTACTGAAATTGTTGTATAACTTAATTTGGTTCTTTGAATTGACTCTGTTGTGGACCTATTTTATGTGTAATTTAGTAATTATATAGAATTTGAGTTTGATTCATTTCTATCTGTTTAAAAGATTTTTATATATCAAAAAAAAAAATTTGAGATGTGGGTTTGTTTATAAATCCATTATAGGATGCTGGGTCTTGTCTATTAATATTTGAATTGTTGTAATCTAAGACTTTTAGGGATTTTTATAGGTTTGGGGTCATCAGGAATGATAGGTTCTAAAGATTTAGGAATTTATGTATTTAGAACTCTAATTTGTATTGTTGGCAAATCATGATCAAAACAGGTTGTTTAGTTTTGTTTAGGCTTGCTTAAAGTTGTGTCTTTCATGTAAAGTTGGAATCGAGAGGTTGCAAATGCATTGGTGCATTTCGGCTTGGCTTAATCGATCGAAAGAAAGACTCGATCGATCGAATCTTGGGTAGAATGCTTTTCTGCAGAATTTTCCAACTTAGCCCTAACTCATTAAACGTTTTGAGTTTTCTGTTTTTACCCTAGGTATATAAAAAAAAACCCTAGCCACGTTTTTAGAGTTGCTCCTGTTGTATTGTTGCTCATACTTTTCTGTTTTGTGTAAATCTCTTGTAAGATCTAGAGGAGCTTTCCTTTACACAAAACTTAGGGTTTTCAAGGTAGAGATAGTATCAACATCTTGATGATCAACTCGGTTGTTGCCATTGGAGTTTAAAGAATAACAAGCATGGGTGCTTGTAGCTGATTGGAGAATCCAAGAAAGAAGGAGTCCNTATGAGAAATTGGTAAAATTTCTTTAAAAACATACAAGTGTATCAAAGCGGGTAGCTATTTTATTTTAGATCTTTTGATCTAAGAGCTGATCCTTAACCCCTGTTGTCATGGATAATTTGAAGTGTCTTTCTGATCATGTCTCTGCTTATGCTTCTGTTGATTTTATTGATGCCTGTGAAACTCTCAATAAGGAATTATTGAAATCTATGAAAATTGCTAAGAAATTCAAGTAATAGTTAAAATTGGCTAATCTTGAAAAAGAGGAATTGGCTATTAGATTAGATGAGTCTAATAAAAAGAATGCATTTTTGAGAAATCAAATTTCCTCTCAAGATAAGAAGATGAAAAGCTTGGAACAATAGTTAGTTAATTCTAAAGCTAAAATTAAAAATTTGACTAGTACCAAGCCTGCTGTTGATAACAGAAGTGTTTCTGTTTCTCTTAAACCTAAAACTGAGAAAGTTTATATCCCTCCTTTTAAGAATAATAATAAAGAAAAGGCTTATTTTGCTAGGTTAGACAAAAGTAAAAGTTCTAATTTAGATGCAGAAGTTTCTAAATCTAAGTCTAAACCTATTGTTAGAAAGCATAATAAATCTGTTTTTGTGCCTACCTATCACCTTTGTGGTATTGTTGGTCATATTAGACCAAATTGTTTTTTGTTGAGGCAAAAACCTAAATCTTAGACTAGATTTGCTGTTAGGAATACCGATGTTCCTAAATTTGTTCCTGTTTATCACTTTTGTGATGTCTCTAGTCACATTCGTCTTAATTGTCATAAATTGAAATTTAAGCATTCTGTATGTCAATCTAGGATATGTGATGATATTTCTCCTACCATAAGTCAATATAAATTGTTTCATATTCTCTTGAAAAATTTGAGCTTGTTGGCTTGTGAAAGGAATTTACAGGATTTTAGTCTTTCTCAGAAGATTGGTGTAATCCCTCAAATACATTCTACTTCACATGGATTTTCACCTACAAAGCCGAAGACTCGTGCTAAATGGGTGAGAAAAGATTCTCCAAGGAGAGTGTTGTTGGCTTGTCCCTGATTTAATTCTTTCAACTATTTGTGGACATGTTTTGTTTCTGTTTTTTAGGTTGTTTTGTTTTTTAGGTTGTTTTTTATTTAAAAAAAAAATCCAAAAACATTGAAAATTTTTCAAAAAGACAAAAATATTTTATTTTGTGTCTTTTTTTTTTTTTTTTTTTCTTTGAGGATTACATGAATCATAATATCTCTCTCTTGATTTAGAACATACTTGACATTGTGGAAAAACTTGAATAGCATGTGTTATATAAGTGATAAGCTATTTTTGATTTTGCGTGAGTATGTACTAATTTGTACATGTACTCATGAGTTACTTAAGAAATTGATATTTTTTTGTTTGTGTACCCTCTATAACTTAGTTAAGCACTATCATGCATTGCTTTGCATTGTTCATTTAGCATAATGTGTGCTTTTTGTTTTTGGTCATAAAATTTGTTTTAAACCAAAAAGATTTTTGTGTTTTGTATTATAGATCTTGGATTTGAAATCAAGGTTGGCCACCTTATCTTTACATAACATGTATATGTACCTTGTTTAGCTTGGATGAACTTATATATTGCACTTTACTAGTTGAAATTTTATAGTGCATGTTGTGTGAGAAAGATGTTTATGGTTTTTGATCACTTTGTCTTGATCTTGAAGTCACATGTCTTTGACTGTCGGACTTGAACCTTTTGAGAAAGACATAAATAACCATCTCACCACTGTTCACTAGCCAATCATGAACACCTTAGTACATATCGTAAGATTTTATGCTCGAGAAAGTATAGCACAAGCACAAAATGAACATAAGGTGTAGCCTCGGTTAAAATGCTTAAAATTGGTATGTACATTATTGGACTTAAAACTAAATCAAATAATAAAATTGGTGTGTACAATATGAGGCAAATTCAAGAAACTTACATGATTGAAAACTTATGATCTAAGAGATGTGGGAGTTATATAATGTAACTCTTTAGGTAATAGTCTTTTTTAAATTCTATGTTATGAATTTTGTAGACTTCGGGTTTGATTACTATTCACATATCACCTCACATCTATCTCAAAATTTTGCTAGTTGCACACACTACACAAGTTACTCTTTGCTAAACTTGGTACTTTATATTGTGTGATCTTGTTGTGGCCATCCAAGATTTAAAGTTTCTTGATTTTAATGCAAAATGTGTTTAAAGTTTAAGAAATTGGAAATTCTAGAGCTTGAATATACCTGAATTGGGGATTTTGTTCAAATTAGGTTTAATTGATGAAATTGGCTTGTTGATTTGATGTAATTGATCATTACTATCTGTCCACTAACTTGTGTGATAATCAATTGGTCAATTTTTTATAAAAACAAACGAGTTTTTTTTCAAATTTTGGGGGTTTTGTTAGAAACTCTATGCTCAAGCCAATTTTGTGAAATTGAACTAATTTGAACTTTGTTTACTGCATTAGTACATGCATCATGACATTGTAATTGGTCATGCATCATATAGATTTTTGTTTTATATTTTTTTTGTGCTAACTTGAAGTCTGCTCTTGGTTTTGTTTTTTTTTTTCTCTTTTGGTTTTCTCTGTGTGTCTTTGTCTTTTCCTTAGCACTATGCCTAGGAAGACTAGGGCTCGTAGGTCTGTCCCCACACCTACTCCTTCCCCTCCTCCCTTTGACCGAGAGAAGTTCCTAGTGAGAAAAACTAGGAGATTTATGATAGGCTGAATCTTAGGAGAAAGATATGGTCTGAGCGTTCTGTCATCTTAGATGAGCTTGATCCTACCATTAGGGCAAACTTTGAGCGTAAGGGTTGGTTACCCTTGGTGGATATTTCTGATCCTCCTCCACCTGCTACCTTGATTAGAGAGTTCTTCTCGAACATCTCTATCTGCGTCTATGATTCCAACACTTTGGTAAAGAGTTGGATACGAGATGTAGAGTACACATTAATCCTATGGTAGTGGCTGATGCTCTAGGGGTACCCTTGGTCCAGCACCCAGTCTACTCATATGATGAGTCTCCTTTGTTAAGTGATGTCATGTCTTACATCACTGGGTCTTCTATCCAGTGGGGTTTTGATCCTAGGATCACCTCTATTGAGCTTTTTGAGTTGCATTATATCTTCTTTAGGATAACGTGTCACTCTATTTGGCCCATTTCTCATCTTCACACCATTCCTCTTGAGCGGTGTATTTTTGTACGCTCTAATTACTGATGCTCCTATCAGTTTTCCATGCTTGTTTCTTCGTTCTTTGAACGAAGTGTATAGGAGTTCATCTTCTATCTCATGCCCTTGTTCATCCCATTTTTATCCATAAGATTCTGCTTTATCTAGGTCTAGATGATTTCCCTTCCTCGGAGCCTATTCATGTTATTGCTCCTATAGGTGCGTCTTTTCTTAGACAGAAGGCTGCTCACCTTCGAGCTGGCTCTAAACACCCTAGCTCTGAGCCTTCTGGTTCGCACCTCCTCCCTCTTCTTCTACAGGTCCTGCTAGTGAGGCTGTTCCTGATCCTGATGCTGCTGCTGTTCCTCCACCTCCATCGGATGACTTTGATATCCGTCTACTTTGGAGACTGTCATGACCGTTCAGGCGGCTCATGGTCAGCTTTTGGTGGACTTATTTGACGAGATCCGTGCATTGCGAGCTGATTTGGCACATCTTCGTCACCCCCACCACCTCCTTTTGATGATGGCTTGTGATTTCCCTTTGGCATTCGTCACAAAAAGGGAAGTAGTGTTTGTAAAGGAGTTTTGTAGTTAGGGAAGAGTTTTTTTTTTTTTTTTTTTGAGGAGTTAGTGGAGATGTTAGATTGTATCTAGGCGCTTCATTGTGTATATCAATTTTTTTGGGGATATTCATGTTAGGGGGAGTAACATTGTTTTGATATACATGATATATACATGATTCTTGTTTCTTTGGATTCACTGTTTATTGATTTATATTTATGAGTTATTCATTGATATAGGTCTTTATTATGTGTTGTGTGAATCATACAAGAATGTTATACCTGTTTATTTACTATTTTCTGTCACACGTGTTTATGCGTTTGTTGAGTATTTCAGGAATATACAGGTTGATTCAATTGAGCTGCTGTCTACACTTGCAACTGATAGATAGTAGTTAGGATTGAATTTTAGTTTTATGAGCATTATTTTTGTAAAGGGCTTTCACTTGTAAACTTTGAGTTTTGTGTTTGTGTTTTGTCACCTATTGCCAAAGGGAGTTTGTTAGGTTCTAAAGATTTAGGAATTTATGTATTTAGAACTCTAATTTGTATTGTTGGCAAATCATGATCAAAACAGGTTGTTTAGTTTTGTTTAGGCTTGCTTAAAGTTGTGTCTTTCATGTAAAGTTGGAATCGAGAGGTTGCAAATGCATTGGTGCATTTCGGCTTGGCTAATCGATCGAAAGAAAGACTCGATCGATCGAATCTTGGGTAGAATGCTTTTCTGCAGAATTTTCCAACTTAGCCCTAACTCATTAAACGTTTTGAGTTTTCTGTTTTTACCCTAGGTATATAAAAAAAACCCTAGCCACGTTTTTAGAGTTGCTCCTGTTGTATTGTTGCTCATACTTTTCTGTTTTGTGTAAATCTCTTGTAAGATCTAGAGGAGCTTTCCTTTACACAAAACTTAGGGTTTTCAAGGTAGAGATAGTATCAACATCTTGATGATCAACTCGGTTGTGCCATTGGAGTTTAAAGAATAACAAGCATGGGTGCTTGTAGCTGATTGGAGAATCCAAGAAAGAAGGAGTCCGTGGATTCGGAGCTTGCACGTGGTCGTGTTAGTAAGTTCTACTGGTGGGTAGCATTAGGAAGTCAAGCAGGGAGCTTGTAAGTCCTTTTGTATGAACTTCGATTCTTTGCATAGTGGATTTAGGTTTACCTTGAGGATAGCTAGTCAAATCCTCCCCAGGTTTTTACCGTGTGGTTTCCTGGGTGATCATATCTTGTGTTATTTATTATTCCGTGCTTTATACTTTTGATATGATTGTATTTTGTGATAACCTAGAATTGCTTAAATTGACTAAGTTAATCACTTGGCTAATTAACTAGGTTAATTCGGTTGGTTTAAGGGGTCTAAAACGTTCAAGGAAGATGGGTTTGATTGAATAAAGAAAAGGGGTTGTTGGCACAGTATTTGTGAATTCATTAGATTTCAAAAATAATTATGTTTTGTTTGGTTTTTGAGATAAAGTTGGAATAGAAAATTAATTTGGGTTTCTGACTGTGGATTGATTTTGATGGTCAATGTAACAGAACCTTGTGCTATTAGGGAGCTTGGTAGAACTTTTTTTTTAGTCCTAGAGTGGTTGTATAGCTTGGGGATTGAAACAAAATATGTAGTAAGATTAAAGATTTTGTTTTTTTTTTTTTTCCAAGCATTTTTCTCATCAACCAGAGGGTTGTTGTAATTTGATTCAATGGACCACTTTATACTAGTTGATGACACATTGGGCGATAGTTTGGATTTAGAAGTTGATGACTTCATTAAAGTGTGACAACATAGCAAATAAAGATGTGAGTGATGAAGAGATTGAAGCAGAAGAATTGGAAAGGCGAATGTGGAAGGATCATATCAAGCTTAAGAGGCTTAAGGAAAGACAGAAGATTGCAGCCCAACAAGTTGCAGAGAAGCAAAAGCCTCAAGCAGACCACTGAGATCAGGCTCGGAGGAAGTAGAGCACAGGATGGGATTCTCAAGTATAGGCTGAAGCTGATGGAAGTTTGCAAAGCTAACGACTTTGTCTATGGTATCATTCCTGAGAAGGGTAAGCCAGTGAGTGGTGCTTCTGACAACATTAGAGCTTGGTGGAAAGAAAAGGTGAAGTTTGATAAGAATGGCCAGCAGCCATAGCCAAGTATGAAGCGAAATGCCTTGCCATGGTGAGGCAGGAAATAATTAGAATAGGAACTCTGAAAGCATTCTCCAAGACTTGCAAGATGCTACTCTTGGGTCACTTTTGTCTTCTTAAATGCAACACTATGACCCCCCTCAAAGGAAGTACTTGATAGAAAAGGGAGCTCCGCCACCTTGGTGGCCAACTGGAAATGTAGATGGTGGGTGAAGTTAGGCTACCCCATGGTCAAAGACCTCCTTATAAGAAGCCACATGATTAAAAGAAGATGATGAAGAAAGTTGGAGTATTAACATGTTGGATCTGAATGAATGCAATCACATGTTGCAATCTTAAAAAAAAAAAGTTGCACATCAATTTCAAGGATTCTACAATGACATGTCGTTGAATGCATATCAAACTTGAAATGTCATATTTACATGTTTGCACATACCAAATTAAAAATGTCACATTAAGTTTTATTGCTCATATGCATATTTATTCTTCATGTGCTGCTACTTTAAAGTAGTGAGAAGGGAATTTGAATCATGCATGTCAATCTATAGAACAAATGGGGTTTAATGGATAGCTTAGTGTCATATTTGATACTTTTATGTTCTGGTCTTTTGTAGGATAGGTGAATAATAAAACACTACATAGTGATTGACTGTGCAGATTATAGAAGGATTCACAATTCTAAGATATTTCTGAATGCACTTTTTTTAAGTATTTGCTTTGTCTTTGCCCGTCAAACAATAAGTTAGAGCAAGAGTTGCACTTATCAAGTTAAAAAAAAAAAAAAAAAAAAAAAAAAAAAGAAGAGGATAGAGAGCTGCATATTGAGAAATTGATTCTTTCTATCTTTGATCTTAAAAAAAAAAAAAAAAAAAAAAAAAATCAGATTCAATTCTAGTTGCATTAACAAATTTTATTATTTTATATGGATTGTAAATAATATAAAATGTGTTTTTTAATGAATGTTTTATGAATTATTATTTGTATTAGTTTAAAATATTATTGATTGATGATTGTGAAAGGGGGTTTTTATTTTTGCTCTGTTTTGTGCTTTGTCAATGGGTATCATGGCAACAATCTAAAATCGAACTATCTTTGCAAGTAGAAAATTTGAATGGAAAAACATTTGTTTTCCAAATATAATTAAATGAATATAATCTCAAGTTTGGATGCGAATTCTACATAGTTAAGAAAGTTTTTGACTCTGTTATAGAAATTGACAGTAAAATTTAGCTTGTGAAGTGCATATTTTTTTAATATAGCAAACTTACAAATTTGATATCTAACTTCTACATGTCGTAATACATTTCTTAACGTGTTTTATTGACAAGCTTATATTAGTGGTACTTCAAATGAATGTAAGAACAACAAAGGAAGAAGATACAAAAAGTACTTTAAAGTTGTCTTTCAATTTATTGGAAATTGATATTTTAGCATTTATTGGATATTTGAGGATGTAAAGGATTGAAATCCTAATTTTAATTTTAATTTAAGTTTGATTTATATTTTCCATTTCGTAATTTAATGTTTCATATCAAGTGTAGGAATCCTAATGTGAAATCAAAGATGATGAAACAAAGAATTATTTAAATCTTCGTACACAATAGCCTTCCCATGCATCGCACGGGTTAGCGACGTAGGCTAATAAAAACTGTGATTTGATCGATGCAATTATAGAGGAAAGACATTGAACAAAGAAAATTGCAAAAAACAAAAGTAGTGCTTTTAAGATAATTGTTAAGGATATGTTAACAATAAGGTGCCACTTAAGCAATTTTAGAGAATATAGAGTCAATAAAGCTAATTTTTTTTCAGTTTTATTTATCATTTTAGTACTATTTTTAATCACCTTATCAATTTATACAAGTTTTTTATTAGGTGGACATCACAATAAATCATTCTTAATAGGCACTATTTCGTAAAAAGTTTTCTAAAATGAATAATTTATTTATTCCTTAAAGGCATATATCAACTAAATCCTTATTAATAAATTATAAATCATGTTAACGTGTGAATGATAAATATTTTTTAAAAAAATTAATACTGTTTTTATGAGAAATATAAATAGTTATTAAAAAAACTATTACTCTTATTTTTTTCATAAAAAGTTTATAAAAATATATTCTAAGCGAATGTCCTGAAAACTTTTATTAACTTTAAAAAATCATTAAAAAATAATTATTTTTATTTTTACATAAAAAATTTTAAAAATAATTTTTAAATCTAATATATTAGTTAACTTTTCTCAAAAAGCAACTAAAAAATAAATAAAATAAGAATTCTTCTGGAGCAAAGACAGGAAATCTATATTATTGTCTCATTAAAAGCCTCTTTCCATAGTCTCCAAATTATAGACGAGAGAGGTTTGTGTCCAATGGTCAGTTTCATCGGACACGTTGAGATGTAGACACATGTCCAATTTTAGACACGTGTCTGTATCCTAGCGTAATGTCCCACCATCCACTTTCACATGTATAGCTATCCGGAAGGCACAACTAGTATCTTTTATCTGGATGAATTTAAGGTAACAGTAGTGCTTGCTAAACGAGAATTCCTAGATAGCAATAAGTTTTTGTAGTGAAGCATAGGTAATAAAACACATGGTTCAATGCAAAGGGATATATATTATGTATTTGTTTATGATTCTTGTTAATGAGTGTTCTTAAGGTATTTGTAATTGGGTCATTTTAAGAAAGTTTTAATAATATTCTTGGAAATATTAAAAAATAATTGATGATGCCGAAAATATCAACAGTGAGTTGCACAATGCTCGTACCCTCGAAACGACACCTGCACAAAGAAAAGAGGACCTAACGGAGAGCACCGGTGTGGAGCCGGCCAAATACCCTCCAAAGGTCAAGTTAGAACTCCTTTCAACTCTAGAGTGCTAGAGAGGGGTTAATTATGCGTACCTTGATTTATGAGAGTATTAGGGTTTTTATAGTAGTAGAGGGTTGACCTCTCTTTCTTGGAGTAGAAGTCTTTTCCATATAGGAATTCTTATGAGCGTAGATTACGGAATCCTTTCCTTATAGGACTCTATCATTGAGCGTGGAGTACAAGTCATGGTTTTATTAGAACCGTCGGCCTCTGACCCGTCAGCTTATCTCATTCCCTTCAGCCATGAAGGGTCATCAGCCTTTGAACGAAATCAGCCCCTTAAGCTCTTCGCGGATTCCCTTCCCCGTCAGCCTGTCCCTGTTCGTCAGCGTTAGAGAGCATCCTTCATGACTTAACCCTTCAGCCTGAGTAGAAGCCGACGGGTTAAGCCTATGGTGCTGTGTGCTATGATTTCTCCTTATTAGTTGCCCCCTACTCCATATCTCCGTCAGTTATAATTGACGGGTTATGGAGTATTCATTCGTCACTATCTGTTGCTTTGGCCAGGAGAGAGAAGATATTCCAAAGCTGACACCTCGAGCAGCCAATATTAAATGCTCGGACACGTGGCGTGCTCGGGTTGGCTCCGCGTCTAGACGAGGGCGTCGCTTCATCTTCCGTGTGTTTTCCTTATTATATATAGTGTCCACCTCTCTTCATTTTTCCTATTTCATTTTCATTGATTTCTGAAGAGCACATCTGTCACCTACCTTCCGTCAGCAGCGCCAATATTTCTGTCGTCACTTCTTCAACCGTTACTTTTGGAAAACTTGTAAGTTTCTTTTCTTTCCTTGCACACTATTTCAATTATTTTCTTTAAAGTGAGGTCGTCATCCTAGGTGCTTAGTTTACACCCGTCACTTGTAGGTAGATGTCGAGTGAAGCGTCGAGTGACCAGTTGCCGGTCCGCGAAGAAGCGGGCTACGACGAGGTATTTGGTATAGGCTCAGGTAGTGAGTCTGGGAGTTTCTCCTGGTCGTCAGAGAGGGAGATGTCGGCCCATACTCCCGTCAAGGAAGTAGGAGGTCAGGGAAACGGCGGCCAGGAGGAAGAAGTAGATGAGGAGGGTGAAGTTGGAGTAGGAGAAAGAAATAGTGACGGGGATGAAGGTGACGAGAAGTCTTGTGAAGGGACTTCTGGAAGTCCTGGAGGCAGTCGTCCCTTCATCCTTCCCAAGGACTGCGTTGTGAATAAGTTCCTTCCAAAGATGACACTTAAAATTTTTAAGGAATTACGCACTCGTTTCCAAATCCCCGACCATATTCCCATCCGTCTGCCTAGGGAGGGTGAAAAATGTTATACGGGAAGAACTGCAGACGTTGGCATGTACGACGCTATGTTTGCTGCCGGGTTGAGACTGCCTCTGACGGCTTTACACCGTCAGCTAGCTGATTTCCTTGGTTTATCCGTCAGTCAGATTGCTCCAAACTCGTGGAGAATCTTTATTAGTGCTGAGGTACTGTGGGGTCGCCTAAGTGGAGGCCACCGTCAGCTTTCCTTGGATGAATTTTTCTACTGCTACAGACCTCGGCACCTTTCTTCCTCAAAGGGGATGTATCATTTTGCCGTCAGGGAGAAGGAGTTGATATATATATATACATGTATATATATATAATATATACATGTGTATATATATATATATATATGTAGAAATTTTATTTCATAGGTAATGACCATTAGATCACATTTCTACATATTTCTATAAAGGTAAGCCTCTTAATTTTTAAAGCCTTTGATTATTGGAGAACTATAGCATTTTTTTTTTTTTTAGTTTTTATTTATTTTATACACAATGATCTGTATATCCTTTTACATGGACATTAATTAAATGATTATATTCGCTATTTACTAATAGTTAAAAATTTTGGGACATAGTAATTTATCTTAGTAGAAGAGCAAGTGATCTTCAGTTTGAACACATTCATATTCCAATTGAATGTTCAAATAGTGTTAAACAACACTATGAACATTTAGACGCCAAATTACAAATTATAAATTCAAGGTTATTATCAAACAATTAATGTGCGAAACATGAACATAAGCCAAACACAAAATTGATAAACAATCTAAGCCAAATATAATCACATCTACAGCAGAAATAAAAAGCAAAGATAAAGGGAAGAGAGATGCAAACATAGGGACAACACACGATGTGTTATCAAAGAGGAAACTAAAGCCCTCGGCGTAAAACCTCTCCCCCGCCTTCCAAACGGTCAATAATCCACTAAAAAATATAGTTGGGATACATGAATAGCAATAGACCCTCCAAGCCTAATCTACCCAGGTGCCTAAGCCCTCCAAGCTTCTTGCTCCAACGATGTTGCGCCGAACCTTTTTCTTTTCTAGCTTGCCGGATTCCGCTATGAACCATAGCATCAACTAATAGTCATTGGTCTCTTTCAAACTACTTCCCTTAGCACTAAAAGAACCTTCTCAAAGATGTGGGTGTGGTGAAAAAAGGATTTGGTCAAGAACCTCTCAAGGATATATCAATGGAGAGGAAGAGAGTAGAGGAATTTGAAGAGTCTCTCGGGTGAAGATTGTGGATGAGGCAATCTTGTTTTTTTTAGGGTTTCTCTCTCAAAATTCTCTCTGGAACCTCTCTACATTTCGTGGGAATGAGGGTTATTTATACTAGGGTGAGTATGGAATGTGAAACGTCAATTTTTCCCAAAGAAAGCATTTTGGCGACTTGACCTCGTGACTAGGTTGAGTCGCGAGTTCAAGCCGCGAGCTAACGGCTTAGCTAGCTTGGAACTTTTGTCCTGTAGTGCAACAGCTGGCGTGACTTTTTAGCTTCTGACATGCTTGGCACGTGTGCAACTTCTGGCGACTTGCAAGCCGCAAGCCACCCGCGAGATCCAGTCACAAGCAAGGGAGTCAATTCCGTACTGTACGGCCGATACCGCCGGTATATACCATACCGGTAAGCAAACCGGTACATATAACCCCCCTGTTTTGTATTGGAAAAAATACCGACCGTACTGGCCAATTTCAGGCAATACCGGCCGGTATAGAAAAAGGTTTTTTTATTTATTTTATTTATTTTTAAGTTTTATAATTTTTGAATTTTTGTTAGGGTAGAATGGTAACTTATTTGCATTAACTTATTAGTATTATTTGTTTTCTTAGTATGCAATAGTAACTTTTAAGCTTTCTATTTTTTATATTGTGTTTTTTTTTTTTTCTTTTCTTTTAATTGATACTAAAGCCTAAAACCATGAATAATTAGTTCTAAATTGAGGAAATATTTTATGCTAAGCTTTTATATATATTATAATATAATATGTGTGTGTGTGTATGTATATATATATATAATATATTATTTATAAATATAAAAAATAGCGGTAAACCCGAAACGGTACACCGGTATTGACCGGTATCCGAAATATATCGTACCGCTGGCCAAACCGGTACAGCCTCCGATACGGTATTGACTCTCTTAGTCGCAAGTCTCTGTTTCTTTACACAAACTTGAGCATTTCTTCACACTCACTCACTTACTATCCTTACAAGATTCCCACTTAAATAGAGGATTACTAAATGCTAAAATACAAGCAAATTTGGAACGGAATAAAGCCAACAAGATGGTTGATTAAATTCAACCTTACACCAATAAATTTATAATTTCATAATAGTTTTAGAATTTGAGACAATTAATAACTGATCATATCCACATTACTTATCTTTTTTTTTTAGACTAAGTACATTCCTGACATTTTTCTTTTAAGTTTCACGCATAGGAAATGTACAGTGTGAAATCCTAAATGGTTGAATTTTGAAGATGATATGCCTAACCCCATGCCATCGAGTCTATGGGTGTGCATGAATGTCAACGCACATCACATGGTTAGCTAACTACATTGCGTGCAACAGGGAAACCCTGAAACAAGGTCCAAAACAGTGAGTAGATTGTGTTGCCAATGTATCGAAGACTGAACTCATAAAACTAATTGGTTTATAACAATATTATTTAGCAAAAGACCATGCATTTTGTCTGCTCATTGGCCAAGCTGGGTACAACTAGGAATTTTGGGTCCTTGTGGAAATGCAAGCATGTCCTTACTTGAGCATGTGAGCAACATTAAATGCAAATATTGCGTTAGAGATTAACAAAATCTATTCCCCTATTTTTACTAATATTTAAAGGATAGAAATTAAGCAATCATTTACCAAAAAAAAAGAGCAGCAATCATTGAATTAAGAATTTGAACAAATGATTTTGATGGGATCAATCTAAACCAAAGTGGTATGCACTATGGGCTGGATACCATAATCATGGAGGCAATCTATCAAGCTTTAAATAACAAATAGTATATGGGTCATGTTTACCGTATTCTTAGAGCGATTGTTAATAAAGTGTTTTAAGAAAGTTTTGACTCTACTTAAAAAAAAAATGTAAAAAGCAGTCAAAAGAAATATATATATATTTTCATAAAATGTTTCTTTAGAGTATCTGTTAACTTTTCCCATGATTTATATATTCATTGATAAATGTTTAAACGTTGAGAGCAAACTTCTCCAATCATTATCAATTGATCTTCAAATGGGATTGAATTTTTTTTTTTTTTTTGGGTTAGGAAAAACCAGTGGCTAAGGAACTTTATCACATGATTAGTCATTAGTATACTAATTTTTCATTTATTCATACGAAAGTGTTCATCATTGAACTTGAGATTGAAGTGTCACAATATTCCCATCATTTTGAAATTAGTATCCAAATTCCAAAATCCTTTCCAACGTTAGCACGTTAATCATTAAACTCAATAAATAAATTCCTAAAATAAATCTTTTGTTCACACAATGCTTACATTTGTGGAATAGTTTGAGTCTTCATTAAATTAAACATTTTTTAGAGTCAATTAAGTAATTTTGTGTTTTTAATTATCATAATCCTATTCACTCTTTTTATTTTAGAAGAATAAGTCTGTTCACTCTATTATTTTATTTTTTAATATTCTATAATTATCATAAGTTCCGATCCCATGTTGGCACTGCTAATGGACTAAGCAAAAATGGCAATGTGATGCAGGTAGCTTGGGTATTTCACATAGTCCAGGAGTATTTTACTGGTTTCGTATTAGGGGAAAAAAAAATCTGATTATCAAAGTCTTTAACGTGGGTCCTATAAAAAAAGGAATAATGTTAGAGATACAAAATTTTTTACAAGTTGCCGATGTGGTAAGTCGTTATTAGTAAATGAGGAAAACAGGAAGTGATGTTAGTGGTGGGCTTAGCAAAAAATTGATAAGTTGACATGGCTAAAAAAAACTTTTTTATTTTTATTTTTGAGATAGTGCAAATGTCGTGAAACTTAAATAAATCTTTGACAAAATTGGTTTTGTTCCTGTATTTCCGGTTCACATGGCTTACTGATCCACTATCAATTAGGTATTATGCCGCCTGGAAGCTTAAGAGCTCCCCCAAAATCAGCCCGGAAGTCATGGAAGCAATCAAAACTAGGAGTCATTGATTAACATTCTATCAATTATATTCACGAAAGCAAGAATATATATCCAAGTTTTGAATGATTGAATCACATTGGAGTCTCCACATCCATCATGGGCTAGTGGATCAAAATTATAATATTGGGATGAAGAAATGGAATAAGCCACAATAAGCCTTCAAAGTTTCGAAGATTCATTACAGTATTTCTTTCACATATGCTTGTGTCGGACCTTTTGGTATTGGCCAAAAAAAGGGGCTGTGCTTTCTGTTTATACCAAGACATATGGGTAAAATGCCTTGGACTGGAAAGACAAAGAAATGTAAAATAGGTGTTTAGCTCGTGAAATCGAACTAGATTAGGACTTAAATGGTGAAATTATTTGGTCTATCAAGGGAACTGCTGAATTGGTTTTTCCAACCAGTAAACAATACCATTTATGCAAGTGTGTGAATTAACTTCCGAATCAGTATATGAAAAAAAAAAATCACCAAAATATATCAAATTTGCATAAATTCTAGCGTTTTATTAGTTGAGAGGATTAGAGAGAACCATCGCAATCTTTCGATGGACGAGACCTTTTACAGTTGGACTAAAAATAAAAATACCTTTACAGTTATAGACGGTTTAGATATGATAAACAATAGCTTTATAAAAAAGATATGATAAACAATGATAAAGTATGTAGGCCATTATGATATTGAAAAAGAGGAGGTTAGAAAGGCCGCCGATTTCTTCTCCATTTTCTGCTCCGCATGTCACGTCTAAAACTGCATGCCTCTCTAAAACAGCCCTAATAATGAGGTGTTCCAAATTACAATAATAGCATACCAAATATGTTCTAGTACTTGTAGCTGTTAAACGTATCCAATAAAGATGGATAGGGCAGTTTTAGATGATCATCATGCGGTTACGGTACCTTACACTAACCATAAATTATTCTTGGTATTTACGTAATGGACAAAGTAAATAAATCATATAGTACCCACTACTCATCTAGTAGAAGCTAGAATTCACTAAATATACAAACAAACATATGGAAGAATCCAATAATGAAACAGAAACATTAATTCATTTGGTGGACTATATTACAAATCCAAGTCTCTTAGGAAATTGTGTCACATTATCATAATGTGCATTACATTAAAAGCACGTCACCACGAATCAAACGTCCCTTAACCATTTCAATTAACCAGGTCAATTAACCATTTCAATTAACCAGGTCGAAAGCACATCAAAAGCAGGTCAATTAACCAATAACAGATTAAAGAAAAAGGGGGGGCCAAGAAAAATTAAAAGCTGATGATGTGTATGAGGGTATGGGACTGTGAATGATTGATAGGGGCTAGAGTTAAGAGGAGGAGGTGTTGATCTTGTGCTTAAAGCAAAGAAAGTTGCTTTACATAACATATCACCCGGAAACAAGAATAAGGAATTTGGCCTGGGGGGATGTTTTGTTTGCTTTGTCACGTTAATTGTCACTACTTTCATTCCCTTCTTTGTAACATATTATAACAAAGCTTAGCAAACCTAACATCCATACGTTTGTTTGTCCTTTCCAGAACTTTAGGTCGAGATCACGTACCCTATCTCCTTTGTCGTAGCCAGGTTTTCATGTCTTATTTTGACAATGCTATGTTTTTTTATTCTCTTATTGTTTGTTTTCTTTAGTCTTACAACTGCTAGGGATGGACAATATTGGGACCTCATATTCAAAAAGTCATTTTTCTAAATATAAAGTATTGCAATAAAATATAAAAAAAAAAAAAAATTGAAAATCCAGGAAAGTAGGACTACAATTAGAGGATATGTAACTTATCTCCAAATTTTTAAATTAAAAAAAAAAAAAAAAAAAAAAAGTCAGATTTTGAAATAACTCCAACCTAGAAAAGTCGGTGAAAGGTTGTGAGACTTGTGTGGCAAAACATCCAGTATTTTATCTCTTTAATGCAAATTTACTTTAATCAAAACGGTTACGTTGCAACCTTGTGTCACAGAGAAGCAAATAAAGTCCAGTCATGAAGAAAGTCTGGAAAAAGATATTTGAAATTCTTTTTTTTTTTTTTTTTTTGAAAATCCAATTCAAATTCATCCAATTGGGCAAATCTAATTAAGCTGTGACTAACGGTCGAAATTATAATCTACTTTTGCTTCCAATTTAGGCTGATTATCTGGAAAATAGATCAAGGGGGAGGCCAATGACCACTGTATATAATCCATAAACTGATAAACATGATAGGCATTATAAAATTAGTAGCATCCAAATAATAAAATTTATAAAATACAATATAAGGTAAAACAACAATATTTTTCTTTTCAAACTTCCGCGCCGGCCGCTTTGTGTATTTGTTTGATATTATATTTATATCCGGTAAAGTGAGAAACTAAATGTACATTCAAATCCTATAAATACCCTTAAACACTTCATCTTCCTCATCACCTCCACAACTCTCAACTTCTAAACTCACTAAGCCACTTCTTCTCTCTCTTACACTACTTACACACAGACAGACAAAGTTACAAACAGACACATTATTTTCTCATCCAAATTAACCAAAATGGCATACCTCAGAAGCTCTCTAGTCTTAGCACTTCTCTCTATGTTCATTTCCATAGTGCTTGCTTCTCCTATGGCATACAATGTGGTGAGTTTGGGAGCCAAAGCAGATGGGAAATCGGACTCGACTCAGGCTTTTGTTAGTGCATGGACAAAAGCTTGTGCCTCAGTAAAGCCTGCAATTATTTATGTGCCAGTTGGAAGGTTCTATCTAAGGCAACTGGTTTTCACTGGACCATGCAACAACAATGCTATCATTATGCGCATAGCTGGGACCCTTGTGGCTCCATCAGACTATAGGATCCTTGGAAATACAGGAAACTGGATTGTGTTTGAACAAGTTGATGGGGTTACCATATCTGGTGGAATTCTTGATGCCCAAGGCACTGGTTTGTGGGCTTGCAAAGCCTCTGGCAATAGTTGTCCTTCGGGAGCCACGGTATGTGCAAATGACTAAATTGCCTTTTCTTACATATTTACAGTTTAACTTGTGGTGATCTTAATTTTTTCCTTCACTTTATTCTTTAAAAAATAAATAAAAATAAATAAAAATCTCTTTATACTGGGAGTGAGTGGGATTTACTGTTTTGATTTTCGTTTGAACTTTTGACTGATTTTTATCTTCTTGATTTCGGAGGAGATTTTTGTAATAATGAAATAACTTTCAAGGAAATCGTATCGACTATACTGGGAATAATCCCATGTGATGGAGTAGAATATTTAATTGTGTGCATTTGTTGATGTTGCTTGCATTGAAAGTCTATCCCGTTAAGGTCAACATATATACTCCATATATTTATAGTTGTGTTTATAGTTGATTTAGAGCAATACTCCACATATTTACTTTATTTGTAAGTTTTAAAACAACAATAATTGGAACATTTTCTTGTGTGAATGCAAGCAGACACTGGAATTTTCAAACTCAAACAACATTGTGGTCCATGCATTAACCTCCCTAAACAGCCAAATGTTTCACATAGTTGTCAATGGCTGCCACAATGTGAAAATGCAAGGTATCAGGGTTACCGCTGCCGGAAACAGTCCAAACACCGATGGAATTCACGTTCAATTATCTTCAAGTGTCACAATTCTCAACTCCAAGATTAGGACTGGTGATGATTGCATCTCAATTGGCCCTGGTACCACTAACTTGTGGATTGAGAATGTTGCATGTGGACCTGGGCATGGAATTAGGTATTTAATTCTTTTAATCTTCATTAAAATATTACATATTTGAAACAACTATATTATATGGTGATGCTAAATTGGTCCCATTTGTGTACTTAATTGGTACAGCATTGGGAGTCTAGGCAAGGACCAGCAAGAGGCTGGGGTACAAAATGTGACAGTTAAAACAGTTACTTTTACTGGTACTCAAAATGGGGTGAGGATTAAGTCATGGGGAAAGCCTAGCAATGGGTTTGCTAGGAACATTCTATTCCAACATGCTGTTATGACGAATGTCCAAAATCCTATAGCAATTGACCAAAATTATTGCCCTGGCAACAAAGGTTGCCCTGGTCAGGTAATATTTTTTCAAAAGCTTATTTTGCATACAAATACAGTTTAAACCAAAATATGGTTGCTTTTGAAAACGCCCAAACATTTTCAAGTATATCACACAAAATAAATTCTAAAATTTTTATTTCCCATGAGCATAAGATTTTTTTAGTTGGAGCTTGCATGCTATGACTATCATGTGGTAAATTGACACATAGATTTTTTTTTTTTTTTTTTTTAATTTTTTAACAGGTTTCTGGTGTTCAAATTAGTGATGTGACGTACCAAGACATCCATGGAACATCAGCAACAGAGGTTGCTGTGAAATTTGATTGTAGTCCGGGGAATCCATGCTCCAGAATAAGATTGGAGAATGTAAAGCTCACTTACAAGAATCAAGTTGCCCAAGCTTCGTGTAGCCATGCTGTTGGAACGTCTGCTGGTTTTGTCCAGCCTACAAGTTGCTTGTAGAGGGAAAAAACTGATACATAATTCATATCTTTGAAGGATAGAAAAGGAACCTACATTCCTGCCTTTCATCCTTAGAGCAAAAAATTGTACACATTTTAAGTTTTTGTAATATGAAGGTTAGTATGATAGGTCATTGAGTGCTAAGTTGATTGCTTGAGCCTGTGGCAGTGCTTGCCCATTCGGCATTCTTGGAGCTTGCCTGACCTTGCAATCAAAATATAATGTTGAAACTTGAAACCTTTATTTGGGTGTTTGTAGTTTGTATATCGAATTTTTATAAGAGATATGATTGTGTTTAATTTTTATTTTATTTTCAATTCGACCCCACTTATTGGATTTATAGATTTTTATTTTAATAATTTATTGTTGGTTCATAAAGTTTGTTACTAAGCTCTTTTGTCTATGAAATTTTAATTTAGCATTATTAGTTTCTAAAATTTTAAAAATGAGTATTAATTATTGGTCAATTTGTTGACTGTAGTTAGTTTTCTAGTCTCTTTTGGTCTATGAAATTTCAAGTGAGTATTATTAGTCTCAGAAATTTAAAAAAAATTGCATTTGTTGGTCCATTTGTTGACTCTAGTTAGTTTTATAGTGATCTATGTGTTTAGTGGATTAATTACACTACATGGTTGAAAATTTTTCAATGACATGACAACTTTTTATTATTAAAAAATTACGTAGCATAATTTACACCTTAGAAACAATAAATTTAGCACATTAAAAGGTCTTTTAAGAAATTAATTAAGGACAAATTTTAGTACAAAATTGATTGTAGTCTTAGGCTACAAACTCACTCAATAAAATAAATATTACTGCATATTTCAAAAATCTAATCGATGAATTGCATGTTCTTTACACTCTTAATACATATGTCAAATTTTATATCAATCGGATATTATATATTATATAATTTATAAACTTATATTTTATACATAATTTTAAATTACAAAAAATTTGCAATTTAAAAATGTATTGATGACATAGCTATTGATTTTTAATTTTCTTGAAATTTTGCAAATATGGAGGATATAAAAAGAGGATGTAATTCAATGGTGGATTTGTCAAAATTCACCTCAAATAAAAAGATATTGAGTGAGTTTGTAGTCTAAGACTATAACCAATTTTGTAGCTAAGTTTTGTTCATTAATTAATCCCTACTCAAAATTCCAAATTCTCTAACATGCCAAGGCAATGGAGGAATCGACAATTTACTAGACAAATAAATCTAGGGTCTCACCACTCATGAGCACTTTACTATGAATAGCCCATTTAAAATCTTCTGCAGGTGGCGAGCTCTTCATACTGCAATCCCAACTTTGGAGAATTTGAGGAGAAAATGTGTTATTGAACATGTGTGGTGCGTTCATGATAGCCAAGTAAAACTGAATGTGGATGGTGCTATCCTCTCAGATATCCAAACAACTATAATTCGGAACGACATGGGATAACCTATGTTGGCAAATGGCAATGCGTGATAGGATTGATAGAACAAGAATACCCATGGAGATAGAACTGCAAGCCGTGATTTCAAGTCTGCAACTCGCATTGTATATCGGGTTTTGACCGATTGTTTGCAAGGCCGGTGTCTCTAAGAATGTTCTAAATGCTCTACAGAATTGAGATTGAAATTGCTCATAGTTAATGGTCGTGTTTGTGGAAGGCAGTTCTCTGTTGAGTAAATTTGATGAGTGTGATTTTTCTGTTGTGAGGCATGCTATAATGCAGAGTTACGAATACAAGTATAGGTATGATACAGGTACGGGTATAGGGATAAAACATTTTTTTTTAGAAAACTTAGGGTATGATATGTTAGGGTGTAGGTTTTTAGACCCCTTAAAACACAACCAGATTAATCTAGTTAATTAACTAAGTGATTACTTAGTCAGGTTATCAGATCTAGGTTAACACAAATATATCATATCAATGTAAAGTATAGAAAGTAAAGAACATAAAGATATGATAACCCAGGAAAACCAAACCTGTAAAAAACCTAGGGAGGATTTAACCTAGCTATCCTCAAGGTAAACCAAATTCACTATGAAAGAATTGAAGTTTACACAATAGTGACTTAAACCACTAACATTTTATTGCTACATCAAGTAGGAAACTTACTACTATGACCATGTGACACAGTGACAGCTCCGAGTCCACGAACTACTTCTTTCTTGGATTTCCAACAAGCATAAACACTCCTGCTAGTGTATCTTTAAACTCTTGAATCTGCAACTGAAACGATCACCAAGTTCTTGACATAGTCTTGATTCTTGATAACCTTAAGTATATGTGAAGGCAAACACCTCTAGATCTCACAAAAGATTCACATACACAGCATAAAGAGCGACTTTAAAAAGTGGCTAGGGTTTTTTCTTTTATACTAAAGACAAAACATAAAACCCTACACATCAAACGGGCTTGGGCTAAGTTGGAAAATTCTGCAAAAAAAACAATCTGCATGACTTTCGATCAATCGAACCTAATTTTTGATCGATCGAGCTAGACAGATTTACACAGTAAATCCTGAAGAACACTCAATTCCAACTTTTCATATAAATACACTTTAAGCAAGTCTAAACAAGACTAAAACGTTTTGATCATGGTTTGCCAACATTACAGATTGAAGTTTTAATACATTAGTTCTTAATTCCTTAGAACCTAACACAACAATATATGTATTCATAACTTATTAAATATATTTTATTTATATTTTTAAGCATTTATTTTATATATTTTTAAGCGCGTATAAATTTAAAAGTAATAATGAATAATAAAGTGAATCCATGGCCATTAAATGATGTTTAGAATACAAACCAAGATCAAAATTAAAAGAGTAAATAATAGATAACTAGGTAAGTGTTCAACATTGAAGCCAACATATAAAACATATAAATAAAAATTCTTACAAGTTCAGTGTATCTCTTACTATCGGGGGTTGTGTTAGAACAATATCCAAGTCATATCATGGGTGTATCGTAAATGTATTGGTTTTTTTTTTTTTTTTTTAAATAATTGGGTATGTATCTAGAGGTATTTGGTACTATACTAGTATGATACATATCAGATATAGGTATGTGAGAAAAAATGAAGTATACGTGCATCCTAGGAGGCATGCAAAACTTGTATTGGGTCTTGTAGTTTGGATGGAGGAGGTGCTTCCTTTTGTCTAGGTCCAATTACTTGTTGATGCTTCAAACTGATTTATTTAATTTAATAAAATAATTTATGTTTTCTCCCAAAAAAAAAAAAAAAAATCCCACTAGTCCACTACCCAAACAGCCAAAAAATTTAATTTCCTATTTCTTCTTTCTTCTTTAACGTCGCTAGGGCCTAAGGGTGGCAAATGGGCGGGTTGGGTCATAAATGGGTTGGGTGTATAATTACCCATTTATCCATTTATGACCCATTTATATATAAATTAATTATCTATTACCCGCCCAGCCCATTTAATTAGTAACCCATCCATTTAACCCATTTAATTTTAATATTGCCACTAACGCATTAGTGCATGTGTTGAAACACTTCTCTAACTCATTTAAACTTTCCTTTCTCTCCTAACTTTCTTGGAATCCAAACAAAGCTTAAATTTTTAATAAAAAGAAGAAAACATGAAGACGTGTAGCTCACCTGAAACAAAAAGAAAGGGATTTTGAGCTCGCTGTCGCCGTACCTTGACCAGAGCGCGAACACAGCGGCGTAGCAGCTCGAGGAGATCGAGCCAATCTCTGAGTTCAAGGATGGCGACGGTCCGATTCTTTGAGTAGGACGAGATCGACAAGCCCGAGGAGATCGAGTCGCCTTTGGCCACCGTGTCTTTCTCCAGGCTCTTCGCTTGCGCTGACAACCTTGACTGGGCGCTCATGTTCGTCGGCTCCTTTGCCGCCGCCGCTCACAGCACCACCCTCGTCGTTTACCTTCACTACTTCGCGAAGATCATCCACGTCCTCAGTATTCATCCTAAGAAAAGAAATATTTGGATTTGGATTTTTTGTTTTTGCTTTTTTAATATTTTGTTATTAGTTTGGATGAGTGATTTTCTTATTTTCAAGGTCATCAGCTGTGTTCTATAGTGTTTGTTTGGTTGCTGAGAATGTGACTGTGTGCTATTTTGGTTTTGTGTTTGTTACGAGTCTGTTTGGATGATGAGAAAATGTAGAAATGTAGAAGAGTAGTTGGTAAAGTGTGTTTGATTTTAGAAGGGTTTATTGGGTTTTTGTGGGTTTATTTAAATTTAAATTTTAGATGGGTTTAGTGGTTATTAATGGATTTATCTATTTAGACCCATCTAATTAAATAACCAAATGGGTCTTTACCCATTTAAGCCAAATATTTAAATGTGTTGAGTTAAGACTTATCCAAATAAGGTGGGTAATGGGCAGGTTCATGGATATGGATACAAAATTGCCACCCCTACTAGGGCCTGTGCTACTCTTCAAACTCTAGCTTTACAGAACCCACTGGAGAATAGGGTACGGGGTTTGCAACTACACAACATGGGGCTCAAGAGCGTGTTTATTGTTTACTAGGGGCATTGAACATTGCATCAGAGTATGATGGATTTATCTTGATCCCAATTCAATTTTCATCAATTACTCAAGTTAGTTAATTAGTCAAATTATTCAATGGTCCAATTAAGGCCTGATAGGCACATGCAACCATAGATGTCGCTAAAACTAAATTTCATGCAGCGGGAAAATAAATTTTAAAACACGACGCGATATGGTCACGTTGTGGGAAATCCTAAAAAAAAAAAAAAAATGTTGTGGGAAATCCAAAAAAAAAAAAAAAACAAAAACACTCAATGAATGATATATAAGTCATCACTCCCTTGAAAACCCACTGACAAATATTGAGGTTCCAAGTACAAGGGATATACTTAATCCAAAGTACTTACCTATAGTTGAACTTAGCTATTGAGCTATCTAAGAGTAGCTCCAAACTGGTTGGACTACTCTTCTTGGGGGGGAGGGGGTCATATATATATATATATATAAATATATGTATGTATGGACTCAAAAAATAAAGACCCAAGCCCACTTAGATCAGTGGTACCTTGTCCTTCGAATCAAGCCCAAACAATAGAATGTTTAAAGAGAGTAAGAAACTAATTTAAATGCAATTCTAAACTAAGGCCAAGTTTAAGGCTGAGAAGTTCAAAGTAATAGAAAGGTGTAATTTAAACAACAATTGGGGATAATGACCTCCTCGGGCTAGTTCGAGAATTAATTTCTTATATATAGATATAGTTCAGGTTTTACATCAAGTTATTCACTGTTCTCTTTTTTGTTCTTATAAGTTCTTAGAAAATATTCATCCCCTTTTTCTGGTGGATTCCTTTCCTTTTATAGCATTTCTCCATGCATCTCAGCCCTCTAACTGTATGTTCCCAGGCAATTTTCAAGATACTTGTCCCATTAAAACTCTATTGAAGGTGGCAGAAGGAGATGATAGCTGTGAAGTTACTATTTAGGGGGTCATTTCCACATTAATGTAGCTGATAAGGTTGGTGAAGAGTATTGAATGCAAAGGTGGGAGGTATACCCTTCAGGGTGTTTCCTCCCACCATCCTTGTCCTCGCTGCCATCTCTTTTCCTCTCCTTGGGCCTTTAAGAGATAACGATTGTCCTAATACTATTACCCTCCTCGATCAAATGGAGTCCTCGGAATTCGTTTTCCCTCCTTCACATGGGTTATGAAGATTATTCCTTGGTTAAGACTCCTTGGTCCTCAGACCCCATGCAATATATATACACACACACACACTTTTGTGTATGAAATATAAAATAGTAATGTACAATACTTCATAACTCAATATGTGCTATAAACAAAAGTGTACTATTAAATATTGTAATCGAAAGTTGATGCTACAACATTAGAACCCAAAAGTGTATTATTTTCTGAATTACTATCTTCATTTTTTTTTTTTTTTTTTTTGAAGAATGAGTCAATAGGCCTAAACTTGTCCATGAACCTAGATTTATCAAATTAAATTATCACTCATAAAATAAAATGACAAAAAATAGTCCAAAGATTGCAAAATAAAAGACAAACAATCATTCAAATGTCAATAAAAAAAAATAATAAATAACAACTAAATACATGTTAATATAGTAGTATAAACTATATATTTTAATTAACTAATCGAGTACATTTATATTTTATAAGTTCATTTATAATATATAATGCCATTAGGTATATAATATATTGATTATTATAATAATAAATAATATATTATAAGGAATATAAAAAAGAAAGAAATCAAAAGTAGAGTAAAAAAAATCAAAACAAAGCAAATGCAAAGTACTCGGAAAAGAGTTAAAAAAAAGGGGTTAGCTAGTCAACTAGGGGCATATAGCACTGCACAGTCAGGGAATGAGGGCCCCGTCACGGAAGTTTCAATCTTTCACTCTTTCTTGTCTAGTTTAGTCACATAGTATAGAACCTATACTTTTAAACAAACTACAGTAGTAGTAGGAGGTAGAAAAGGAAAGAACTGAAAAGAAAAAATAAATAAATAAATAAATAAAGGTAAACGCCAAGTCGCCAATGAAGACAGAGAGAAAGAGAGAGAGAGAGAGAGAGAGAGAGAGAGCACTTGTGTGAGGTAAAATGTTTCTACAATGTGTGGAGGACTTGGTGGTGCAGCACATTAATAAAAAAATTTACTTTCCAATTTTTCTACTGCTGTGTACAAATAAGCCTTAGATGTGTTGGAATGAAAATAAGATTTTTTTTCCCCTTTTATTTGTTGAGGTAATTGTTAAAAATGCAATGTATTCATTTTAAAGATATTGGATGTTTAATTATTGTAATTTGTTGACATATGTATTTATGGATTGTAATTTCTTTAAATGAAAATTATGTTTAGTTTTACACTTTCTTAAATATATATGTATATTATCAGGTATGGAGGGGCCAAAATGATAAGGTTATTTAAAAAATTCTCAAATTATTTAGGATATTTCCCAAAAAAAAAATTTATTTTTTTCAAAAATTTTGGGCGCGCCAAGCCCCCTCCGTCCTCAAGTGGCCCTGCCACTGCTCGAAGAAATCTTCAATATGGTGCTGTAGATGATGCTTGTTACAAAACCATTGGCTCACAAAAGTCATTGCAAAATCTCCTTCTCTTTTGTACTAAACTTTCCTAGGTACAATAGGTGAAGGTTTAGGTTTTCTCTTTGAATCTCTTTAGGTTTCTGCTCTAACGTCTTATATAAAGTGAGGTTCAATGAGTCCTAAAATAGCTCCATTAGGATCACAAAAACCTATTTATACAGCTGGCTTAACAATGTCTTCAGCCAAAAACAAAACCCGCAATTCTTGATCAGTAGACTAGTGTGAAGCTTAAAAGCTTGATTTGTCATGCAGACATGGATGTTAACTTAAAATTGCCTAAGAAAAAAATGGAAAAAATAAAGTTTAGCCTCTTCATTAAAGCCTCTATTATTGGCAATCTATAGCATAATTCAAATTTTGCTTCTATAAACATTGATTTGTGTATCTTATTTGAATATTTGTTGAATAATTATAATCAATTAAATTCACTATTTTCTAATCTCTTAAATCTCTACCCTTCATTCAAAAAAAATCTCTTAAAACTTTGGGATAAACGGTAGTTTAATTATCTTAATAGCAAGTGGGATCTTGAGTTTGAACATTGTCTCTACTCTATCTCATTAAATTTGCAATTTCTTAATTTCTTAGATTATTGAAACATTAGTTTTTGAACATATCTACCATCCTCAATGGCGGAGCCACACACAAGAGTGAGGGGGCCAAGGCCCCCCCTCCCCCAAAATTTTTAAATATTATTTTATAGTATATATATTATTTACATTTTTTTAAATGTAGCATGAAAAATTGAAGGTCCCCCTCCAAATTTTGAGTCATTTCAATGGTGCTCTTAAAAGAAACAGAAATTATATTAAAATCATATAATTTAAGAGGTTTAACAAATTAAACTATGTAGAAAATGATAAATTTTTATACATGTCTAATAGAAGAAATACATGACTTTTATATACTCATTAAAATTTAGAAGATGATAAATTCTTTTAGTAAATTAATTTATGTGTGTGTGTATATGTAGAGGTTTGTCTTAACTAATATATTAACATCACAACTTGCCCCCCCCCCCCTAAACCAAAATTTCTGGCTCCACCCCTGACCATCCTTATCTTGCTCTTCTAAGTGGAAGACTTATCATTTTAAACTAATTAAGTACATTCGCAAAATTGTTTACAATTATCTATTTATTATTATATTTCTTTAAGTTTCACCCTTAGGATATATATATATATATATATTGACGAAAACAGGAGGTCTTATTTATATAATATAAAGTTTATACATCACCAACACTCGACCATCGGGCACATAGCCTATTAACCCCGAGGTCGGCCAAATCCCTTACATAACACAAATATACAAAACTGGGACAGGTACTATATACAGATAAAAGTTGTTGTTGGTAAGCTCCCCGCTTCACCAATGTGTCCGCACATTCATTAGCTTTACGGTAAATGTGTTGCACTTGCACCTCCCAATCCGAGTCCATAAGGCTCCTACAATCACAAATTAAAGGCATCATATTAGTAGGATAACATGCTATTTTATTGGTTAACCATGATAGCACTACACTAGATATTGTAATTTGTACAAAGTGTCAAATCCTAAATGGTTGAATTTATAAAATCATATGCCTAACCAAATGGACTCTATAGGTGTGCATGAATCTCAACGCACATCACATCATCACATGGTAGTTAGGTAGTTACCTCTGCTAACTGACATTGCATGCAACAGGGGAACCCCGAAACAAGGCCAAAAACAGTGATTGGATTGTGTTGCCAATGTATTGAAGACTGAACTCAGAAAACTTGGTTTATTGTATATTCTGAACACAAAAAATTATTCTTTAGAGAAAGGCCGTCCTTGTTTGCTCATTGGCCAAGCCTGGTACAACAAGGAAGTGCAAGCATGTCCTTGGTTGAGAATAAAGAAATCTATTGTCCTATTTTAACTAATATTGAAAGGATAGCAATTAAGCAATCACTAATTAAGAAATAAGAATTTGATCAAATAATTTTGAAGGGATTAATCTAATCCAAAGTAGCACCTGCTACGGGATAACAAATAGTGTATATATATATATATTCCTTGATGAACGTTGAGGGTAAACTTCCTCACATCATTATCAATTCATCTTCACATGGGATTGTATATATCTATATTTTTTGGTTAGAAAAAAAATGGTGACTAAGGTACTTTATCACATGATTAATCATTAGTCCACTACCTTTTCCTTTGATTTTCATTCTAAGCAAATTGTTGATGAAATAAGTGTTCATCATTGAACATGAAATTGCGGCGTGCCACAGTTTTCCCATTATTGATACTATTTTGACCTAGCTAGTTAAAGTAATGAGATTATTAGTGTCTAAAATCCTTTTCAACGTTAGCAAATTCATCAAATGCATGAACTAGTTGGATTGCAACAATAGTTAAAGCCCTTGTTCAATTAATTAAAATAAACAAATAAAGTCCTGAAATAAATCTTTTGTTCACACAATTTTCAACGTTAGCAAATTCATCAAATGCATGAACTAGTTGGATTGCAACAATAGTTAAAGCCCTTGTTCAATTAATTAAAATAAACAAATAAAGTCCTGAAATAAATCTTTTGTTCACACAATGCCTGCATTTATACAATAGTTTGATTGTTGATTGAGTACGTAACTTATTTTCCGCAATTCTCATACTTTAAGAGACTTTCAAATAAGCAACAAACTACTTCCAAATGCACAATAAATCACATTGGACACTGTCAAGTAGTGCCAAGCAATTGGTTAAAACTTAAAAGTGTTAAAAACTTTTTGTGAAGAAGAAAAAAGGGTTTTATAGTGGGAATTACTATTGCTTTAGCTTACTTAGACGAAGCAAAAGAATATAGAATTTGAAAGGTTTTAACTTTTAACTATTTGGGGCTGGATGTGAACACATCGGGGTTTGCATTAAAATTGTTATTTTACCATTTAAAAAATTATTTTATCTATTATATCATCTCACTCTATAATATATTTAGGGGGTGTATCGTACTATGGTTTCAATAACAATTTTTAGTATTTAAACAATATTACACGTATTTTCATATATTTTTCACTTATACGTATTTCCATAAAACAACAGCAACGATACTAGAAATCTTTTACCAAACAAGCACTTAACGTCTCAGTTACTTAACGTCTCAATTTTTATTTTAACATCCAATATATTAAAATAATATAAATACACAATAAAATAATATAAAGAGAGAGAAGAGAGAAGAAAAGTCATTAAATAAAGAGAGACAGAAAGAAAGAGAGAATAAAAGAATATATATTATATATTTCACAAACGCTATAGTAGTTCTTAAAAATGAATTAAATTCTATAAAAATGTGGTGTAAAACTCAATTTTTACCTCTCTAATCTCAACATGTCACATGATTATATTACATATTATAGAATAGACACAACCACACTCAATAAAATCCAATATCCATTTGAAAATCCAACTTTTTTTTTTGGAGGAATATTTGAAAATCCAACTTAATTGTGAGATTATTGAGATATTATTATATGTTGTAAGATACATTAAGTTTTAAATAAAATGTTGATGTGACAATCTCTTATTAAATGGTGTAAAACATTAGTTTTATACCCCGGTCATCCTTACCAAATTTAAACTCTTTTTAAATATATCAACTTACTGATCAAAGTTGCTAAAAAAATTTAGTAATACCAACCGGGGTAAAATGCAATTTGAGCATGTTTGAATGTAAAATATCAATTTGGTATTTTACAACCTTAATGCTAATGCTCCCTGATCTTAATTTTCCTCCATTCTATAAATTTAAAAAAATAGTACTTCTCTTTGTTTTTAGGTAACTAAGCTGGGAGTGGGTGGGATTTATTGTTGTAACTAACATTGCATGGAACAGGGAAACCCTGAAATTTTTTAGCAAAAGACCATCCTTCCCTGCTCATTGGCAAAGCCTGGTACAACTAGTAATTTTGGGTCCATTGACCTTTGTAATGTGGTTTGTCCTTGTGGAAGTGCAAGCATGCATGTCCTTGGTTGAGCTTAAAAGGCAACATATATTGATTGTATTAGAGAATAATTAACAAAATCCATCCCCCCTATCTTAACTAATATTTAAAGGATAGAAAGTAATTAAGCAATCATTGAATTAAGAATTTGAACAAATGATTTTGACGGGATCAATCTAATCCAAAGTAGCATCTGCTACGGGATACCATAATCATGGAGGCAATGTATCTAGCTTTAAATAGCAAATAGTATATATATATATATATATATTCCTCGATGAATAACGTTGTGGGAAAACTTTTCACATCATTATCAATAATTGATCTTCACATGGGATTGTATTTTTTTTTTTTTTTTATATTAGGAAAACCTAGTGGCTAATGTACTCTATCACATGATTAGTCAGTCATTAATTAGTGTACTACTTATTCCTTTGATTTTCATTACAAGCCAATGGTTGACGAAAGTGCTAATCAATATTGAACATGCAATTGCGGCGTGCCACAATATTCCCATTTGCTAATGCATGCCGCAATTGCATCATGTTAATGCATGCCGCAATTGCAATTAAACATTATGCAATTGCGGCATGCATTAGCAAATGGTTGAGGAATGTGCTAATACTGCTAATAGTATACATGAAATTAATACCCAAAATCCATTTAAACGTTAGCACTTAGCACGTTAATCAAATGCATGAACTAGGAAAATTGCATAACACTTTTTTTTTTTTTTTTTATAGAAGATAAAATTTCTACTCTAACTTAATCTAAATATATATGTGTGTGAAACTTCCTCCTAGAGACTTGAACTCCACAATCATTTATACTTATAGAGTGACCAATTCACCAAGGGTATGCGGTGGTAATTACATAATACTTAAAGTTCTTATTCATTAAACTAAATAAATAAAGTCCTAAGGCTAAATTACAACTTACCCACCAATAGTTTGGCTAAAATTTAAATTGCCTTCTTGTAGTTTGAAATTTGACACTTTAGCCATTTAAGGTTAGTTCAGTTAGAGTTCCGTAATCCACATCTGTTAAAAATATGGTTAAATATGTAATTTTGCTTCACTTTTATATCTCTCTCCTCCCAAAACATAAAAAATACAAGATCAAATAAGATAAAAAAGAATCAAACGGAACACTTGCATCATGAGATTTCAAACCATAAGTAAGCAACTTAAAATTTAGTCAAACTTTAGGTGGGGTATAGTGTCAAATTTCAAACCACAGGTAAACAACTTAAATTTCAACCAAATCACAGGTAGGTAAGTTGTAATTTACCTAAGTCCTATAATTAATCTTTGGCGAAAATGCATTTTTGGTCCCTACATTTTGGGCCAATTCTCATTTTGATTCCTACTCTTTTGAAAACCCTAGTTTAGTCCCTGAAAATTGAAAACCGTTACCATTTTGGTCCATGCCATCATTTCAAATAATGAAAATATCCTACATGGCAAATAGAGTGCCTTACTTGCTAATATGATGCTAACCTGGCCGTTAAAATATTATTAAAAAAATTTATCTGGCAGGCATTTAAAAATGCCACATCAACATTTTAATTATTTTTTTAAAAAAAAGCCATGTTAGAAAAAATAATAATAATAAAATGATTCTATAATTTTGATTTCTTAAAAAATAAAATAATTAAATTAGAAAAAAAAAATCATTATTATTATTATTTTTTTTTTTTGTGTGGAAGATTTCATGTTCTTCTGATAAACATTAATGTTCATGTTTTTATTTAAATAACATGTTTGGTTTCCTTTAAAATTTAAAAATCAAGATTTTATTTTCTATTCTTGCATTTTCTTAACAACCAAGCCCATCAAATTACCAAAACACTGAAACCCTAAAAAAGGAGCAATCTGAAACCTCCAGCAAATCAAACTAAAATCTCAAGCAAATCGAACCCAACAAACCAAAACAATGAAACCTAGGAAAGACACAGCAATCCAAAACCTCTAGCAAATCAAACCAAAACCTGAAGCAAATTGAACCCAAAAAATAAATCCATAAACCCAATAAGGAAACACAAAACACGCACAAATAAAAAAAAAAATCTTTAACAAATTTACAAATAAAAAATTCAAAGCACAAAGATCTTCAACAATATAGACTTTCAATTTCTAGTACAAACTAATTCTTAATTTCAAATGAAAACCAAAGCCCAGCAATTTTTTTCAATTTCTTAGTACAAACATATCTAAATGAAAACCCAACCAATTCTTTTGATTTCTCAGTACAAACATATCCAATTGAGAAGCCAAACCCACATGAATAAATCAGACCACCAATCACAATCACTGCCATCGACTAGTCACCAATGAACACATCAAGCCACCGCAACCCACACCAACAACAAACCCAACCAACGATCCACCCTTACCCACCACCAGACTGACCACCACTTCACATCCACTACCACCAATCTCATCCCCTCTTGCTCTATCTCTCTCTCTAAACCCAGATCAAAGCCATATCCCAACAAGAAGTGAGAGAAAGCTCAAAAAGAGAGAGATTTTTTTATTCAAGAGAGAGAAACCTTTAGACGAGAGAGATGGAGAGATAGGAAAGTGAAAAATTTAAAGGTTGGTCACTTTAACCTTTTGTGGCTGTAATGACCAAATAGTGTGTGGCATTGTGGATGTTGATAAATTTAAAGGTTGATCACTTTAATTTTTGTGATGGTGTGTTTGACTACCAAGAAATTTAAAAAAAAAAAAATTGAGAAAGTTAGTAAAAAAAAAAAAAAATCTCAATCTTTAAAACTAGTAAAGTTTTTTTTTTTTTTTTCTTTTTTCAATTAAAATTAAAATTAAGGAATTAATTTTTTTTTAATTTTTTAATTAGACTTTGGACGTGACATTTTTAAATGCCCAGATAATTTTTTAATAATATTTTAAGAGAAGTGCTATATGAACAACATTTTCACAATATTTTCATAACAAATCACATGTGATAAGTTAATATTGGTTCAAATTTAATTTATAACTTAAATTACTTTTTGCCCATTCATACAACCAATAACAACCTACTACTTAAAATTTGTTATGAAAATTTTTGAATATAACATTTCTCATATTTTTATTTCCGTTGCAAAGATGATAGTACGGACCAAAATGGTAACGGTTTTCAATTTTCAAGAACTAAACTAGTTGCTTCAAAAAAGTAAGGACTAAAATAAGAATTGATCCAAAATATAAGACCAAAAGTACATTTTTACCTTAATCTTTTGTTCACACAAATCTTAAATTTGTCAATAGTTTGAATTTTCATTAAGTAATGATTTTTTTTTTGGAGTTCATTAAGTAATTTAGTTTCCATAATTATCATAATTCCATTACTCTATATGTTACTTTTGATCATTTTAATATTACTAGTATTATCTCAAAATAGTATTTAGTCTATTATTTTCTTAATTTTTAATTATACTATATGTGGGGAGAAAAACCCAGCCCAGCTTATTCGGCCCAAGGCCCTAAAAGAGGAACATTCTTCATCCGAGGAGATGAAGCCTTCAGTCGGAAGCCCACGCCAATGGGGATGCCTGGAGACGAACACGTTACCATCCGAGGAGATGCTCATACGTCCGAGCAGTCATGAGTCCTCGGATCCGAAGAGGTTGATCAAACGCGAGTATGGGAGTTCAAGTGATCTATTTGACAAGTGTAAGGAGGAGAGAACTCGAACACACATGAAGATAACAGCAACAGGGGAATATCAAGGAGGCGTACTTCAACCACCACATTTAATGCCCTGTACCTACCTTTCTGGCCGCATTTATGTGGACAGGACACCTGAACGGTGCTTTCTCAGCTACCGCCACTCACATAAGGCTAAAGTGGGATGATGGGACAGTACTCGAGTGGATGCCTGGATGATGAACAAGTGGACGGAGGAGATGTAAGAAGTAATGCTATATAAGGAAGGGTACCTCTGATGGAAGGGATCGAAAAACAGGAGAGAGAAAGGGTACCTTAGATGGTTGTAGCTCCAGCAATTGTAACCCTTGATTATCAATGAACAACTTCTCTTCGGACAGAGTACTCATATTAGTCCGAGAGCACATTAATTCAACTTCTCTCATTGATGTTGCTGTTTATACTGTCATTTTCATTATTTGCCTAGCCCTTTCGCCCACTCTCTACAAATTTATTGTTTGGGCTCAGAGGGTTCCAAATCCATACCTCCTTGGGCTTGGCCGCAAAAATGACCCTACACTATATTATTATAGGTTTTACTAAGGATGCCCTTAGGGCATATATTAGTAACTTATTTTAGGAAACCTTTATAGGAAAATGAAAAAACAATTTGATTTACCTCTAGTCTTTTTTAACTGGGCATGTCCTTTTGTTTTAAATATACAATGACAAGTGTAGTAAGTTTTAATCTTTACCTTTTATTTAGTTAATGGGTGATGATGTGATGTTAGTCTCTTATTAAAATAAAAAGATTTCTTTTTAAAAAATACTGAGGTAAGTCAAACCCATGAAAAAGTAATGACTTTTTTTTACAACCTTTTCAATTCTCTATGAAAATTTTCTTAAAAAGATAATTATATATGTCTAAAAGCATACATTAATTAGACTCATTATTATTAAGGAATTTAGGGGCCGTTTGGTAATGTTGTTTTAGTAAATTGTTTGTATTCTTTTAAAATACGTATAGATGAAAAAGTGTTGAAAATACATTAATACTGTTAAAAAACTGAAAACATATTGTTAAACCACTCTACCAATCGGAGCATTAGTTTCCATAATTATCATAAGCTCCGCTGTTAGCTCTGGCAATGTGATGATAGGTAGCTATTGGGTATTTTACATGCTCCGGGATTTTATTAGGATATTAGGAAAAAAATAAAAAAAAAACAAATTTTCTAATTATCAAAATCTTTGATGTGATAATTGACAGGGCTATAAAAAGCTATTTGATCATTCAGAATATTTGTTCACTATATTTCATCCAAGAAAAAATAAAAATTATTCACTATATAATTTCCTAAACTTTGACTTGTATATATTATCCAATGAGACCTTTCGTGCAAATGTCGTGAAACTTAAAATAAATCGTTGACAACTTTGGGTATTGTGCCTGTATTTTCGGTTCACATGGCTGACTCTGATTGATAAGAACTCTATCAAATTCACAAATGGAATTATGCCACCTGGAACTTATTAAGCCCAAAAATTTGCCCGGAAGTCATGAATCTGAATCACATTGGAGTCTCCACATCAATCGTGTTCTAGTGTATTTCTTGGGTGAAAGCCACAATACACCTTCATGGGGTTCACACTTCAAAGATTCATTGGAGTAATTTTTTCACATATGCTTTGTTTGGTATTTGGCCAACAATAACGGTTGTGTTTTCCGCTATGCTAAAAATAGAAAGAGGAATATTACGTATATGACATTTTTATAATATTTTCACAATAAATATTAGGTAGTAAGTTTTTATTTGTTGTTATTGATTGTTAAAAACGTCATTTCAGTTGTAGATTCAAATTAAAAACTTATAACAGCTTTTTATTAAATTTATTGTGAAAGTATATTTTAAAAATATTACGTATGTAGCACTCCTTATAGTCAATAGCTCTTGAGATTAAACAAGGTTAGTAATAAAATGTCTAAGAATAATAAAATGAAAACTTTCCAATCAAATAAATAAAAAGAAAAGAGAAAAGAAAAACGACTTTTATGTTGCACAAGATCAGTGATAGAAAATAGAAAGTATGTAAAAGCATTCATTATGATGTTGGAAAACAAAAATCACGCCCAAAAGAAGAGGTTTGTTTTTTGGGGCCATAAATTAGGGGCAGAGAAAGAGCACCGATTTCTCCTCCGTTTTCTGCTCCACATGTCACGTCTAAACCCACGTTGCTACAAATGCATACATCTCTAAAACTGCCCTTATCAGGTGTTGCAAATTACAACAATAGCATACCAAAAATTATTTAGTATTTATTTTATCACAATGATAGAATTATTAACCTCTTTCTTTTTAGAAGAATAGAATTATAAAGCTGTCAATTATAAACCTGTTTTAACAAACACTTTCGGTTCTTTTAATTTTGTTTGATTTTGATATTTGTCCTTTAAATTTTCAAATTATTATTTAGTTTATGAAAAATTAAGAACCATTAATTTCATTTGTTTGTTCATTCGCTCTTTTTCTTTTTCTTTTTTCTTTTCTGATAATTCGAAGATTCACAATAATGTTAATTGTTAATCAGTTTGACTAGGAATTGTTTTGTGAGACAGTCTCCCTTTGCAGCCACACAGCCACTCCTTCAAAAACATCCTATGAAAATTTAATTTTTAAATTGGGTAAATTACAATTTACTTACTTATGGTTTGACCAAAATTTAATTTGCTTGTCTATAGGTTAAAATTTAATACTTTACCAGTTTACCCCACTAAAGTTTGACTGAAATTTAAGTTGTCTATTTGTGATTTGAAATCCTATAATACAAGTATTCTACTGGATTCTTTATTATCTTATTTGATCTTGTATTTTCATTATTATTATTTTTTTTTAGAGAAACATAAAAGTAGAACTAAATTACATATTTAGTCATCTTTTTAACAGAAATGGGTTACAAGAATTGAGCTAACTTCAGGCAAGTAAAGTGTCAAATTTCAAACCACATATAGGCAACTCAAATTTGGTCTAATCACTGATGGATAAGTTGTAATTTGTCCTCATAAATTTGAAGTTGAATTTAAAGAGGTGAAATATATGTTTTAGCCATAAAGGTACATATTACGTTTTCACAACCATTCCACTATAGTTAGACCTTTTTTGTTGTTGTGATAAATTGATAATTACAATGGTGAATGATGAATTTGTATGTTAGATGTTTTTATTAGAATTATTGAGAAGTACCAATCAATTGAGTTACAAAGCACGAGAAAGAGTTAAACTATATTCAGATTAACAGTAATTCTTTGAAAAATAGAAATTGAATTTTAATCAAGGAAGTCAATATCATATCGAATACTGTTTTGATTTAGTTAAAGAAATGAAATATTTCAATGCTAGTCGATACCAATATATCGTTTTGGAGTTACCGTTATATATCACAAATATTTAAAATTTACCTATTTTTGCATAAGTTTAATATATTAGTCACTATACATTACTCCAATATATTAACATAAATAGTATATTAAAAAAAAAAAAGAAAAGAAAAGAAAGAAAAGAAAGAAAGAAAGAAAGAAAGATGCACAAGTGAAAAGAAGCAGCCAAATGCTTTATCTCACACCACTCCCTCCTACCTAACCTCTGACATAGTTTAATGAGAGATTTTAAAATACACAAAAGCACAAAGCTGTCATGCATTATCAGTGGAGATATCAACAAGCAGAAAAGGGAAACGAACAGAGAAGGATAAGAAAGAAGAAGCTGTAACGACAAGTTGCTATGGAGGCTGAACAAGATTCAAATAAGAAAATGTTTAAGAAGGAAAAATGAAAGATTTGGTGCACAGATCAAAACCCACAAATTAGGCACTGTGTGGCTAACCCATTCTTCTCCTTCTCTTCTTCTTTTTCTTCTTCTTTTTTTATTTTATTTTATTTTATTTCTCTGCTCTGTACCGGTCCGAATTATCTTTTCCGGCCGAAATGTCCCAGAATGGCCGAAACAGACTAGTACAACCCAGTATCTGAGGTGGTACGAATTACAGCTATTTCTGTAACGATTTGGGCTCCGGTGCAGAAACTTTTGGCTGTACTGACCAATACGAAACGGAATTCACTCCCTTAGTTTTAATTATAAGCTTTATTGATTTATTGATTTATTTTCCTGATTTAATTATTTAGAAGAAAAAAAAATGGATTGGAGTGAAAAATATTATAATTCAATAGTCATGCACCATTCGCGCGATTGTCATTTTGCAAATATAATATACATATATACTTAAATTAAATTAAAGTAAAATTTTATCTTCTATAAAAAATAATAATAATAATAATAATAATAAGGTCAGAAGGAGAATTTAAATTATGAATATCTCATTTAAAAAAAAAAAATGGCTCCTTGCCAAATAGAATCTTATGGAACGAAGATTTTGTGTGGCAAAGTATATATAATTGATATTTTAATAAAATGTATAGCTAATAAAGCTAAATTTTTAATTTCACTTCTCTTTTTTTTGAGAAAAGATTTCACTTGTTATATCAGTAATATTTTCAATTCCCTCATTAATTTATGTCAATTTTTTATTACTCAAGAAATCACTTGAAAAAGGATTAATTTATTTTCTATATAACCACTGCACACCCTTGATGCGATGGTCACTTCACAATTATAAGTGTGCTTGTGAGGTGTGGAGAGTAAGGGTCGGAGTTCAAGTCTTCAAGAGGGAGTTTCACATACATATACACTTAGATTAGACTAGAGTAGAAATTATATCTTTTATATATATATATATATATGGTTCATACTTCATAAATTGGGCATCGTGATATTCAAGTAATTCAATGCATATAAACATTAGGGGAAAATAATAACAATCTTTATCATTTAGGTTTATGTTTTGTAAGTTTTCTTACGTACGTTAACGGTCACGGCTTTCTTCTTTTTTGCAATTTATTATAACAAAGCTTTTTTATCATAAAAAATTAAAATAATTAAAATAAAAAAATAAAAAAATAAAAAAAAAAATAAAAAATAAAAGAAGCTTTAGTTAGGAAATCTCACATCCAAAGCAACAAGGTCCATGCATGTACGTGCATTTTTCCTTTCCATACCCTTGGTCCTTTGTCGTAGTATTAGGCTTTCATGAATTATTTGGACAATGATATATATTTTTATTCCCTCCTTTTGTTTGTTTTCTTTATTCTTACAACTGCTAGGGATGGACAATGCCTTCTCAATACAGATATGATTTCTCTTATTGGAACCTCATATCCATGAAAGTAGGACTACAATTAGAGGGGATATGTAACTTATCTCCAATAATAAAATGTCAAATTTTGAAACAACTCCCATCTAGAAAATTCTGTGAAAGGCTGTGTATTAGAGAATATATAGATGAACCTTGGTTGTGTAGCCAAACGTCCAATATTTTGTATCTTTTTAAATTAATTTAACATTTTAACTCCTCCTCCTCCTCCTCCTCCTTAATTCATCTTTCGGTGTCAATGATTATTATAACTAATAATTATCACACAAAAATTACTACTAATGAAATACTCACATCCATCTTGCACAATTTCGATTTAGGCTTACACATATCACATATGGCGTAGTTCCTAAAACACATATAATAATAAAATACCATAACAATTTGTAAAGTTTCTTATTGTCAAATAAAGGGTTTGGGTCCATACAATAAACTAATTGTTGTCATACAATATCGGGTCTAGGAATTTTTTTTTCAGAATAGTAATTAAAAGTCTTAAATTAAAAAAAAATTTAATAAAAATAAAACTAAAATATATTGACTTCACAAAAAAGAAGAAGAAGAGAAAATACATAAAATTTAGGATTAAATCGATGCAATACTCCACTAATTTCGTTTTTAGAGAAATTATGGCCAAAAGGTTGAAAAAAACATCTTTGTCAATACTATTTTTATTTCATCTTGATCATTAATATGAAAATATGAGACATTTTCTTATAACCTAGGATCTAAAAGAAGATTATTCAAGTCAATATAAATTTACTTAGACGATGAATCTTGTAATATATGTAACTTTTTTATAAGAAATTTGTCCATAGTGCTAGCAAAAGAATAAAGGATAAACTATAAATTCGTTCAACATATTCAACTTAGGCATTCAACTATTATATTATTCTTGTTCAATAACGTATCCAAACTTTATTTAGTGCATATGCATATGTACAATATGTATCACATAAATCCAACAAATTCAACTAAAGATTAAAGCAAGCACTAATAGATTAACTATTTGAAAATTTGTGTTTTAAAATAAATGATTTTAAAATATGCCTTTAGAAAACACAATATAAAAAATCAAAATTAAATATTTAATTTGGGGGTTTTAAGCTAATTTGTTTGTTTTGGAAATTTTTTATGAGTGCTATGTCCACAACATTTTAGCAAAATTTTCACAACCAAGCCTAAATAGCAAGTTGTTACACTAATATTAATTTTTTGTTCACCTATAACAACCTACAACTTAGGATTTGTTGTGAAATTAATTTTAAAAAGTTGTGAACATATTATGAAAATGTTGTGAACATAACTTTTTTAACAAGTTTTTGGTTTAACCTTCAATGGACCAAAATTTTGGAGAGGTAAAACTTTTATTTAGGGTTGTCAAGCTTGTATTTTAGGGTGGTCAGTAACCCATATCAATTTAAAATTTAATTTTTTAAGGTATATATTAAAAAAAAAATCAGGTTAGGGTGATCAAGTGACCACCCTGTGCAAGGCATGGTGCCACCCTTGTTGTCATAGTCTGAGAATAAAAGAATAATTATCATGGAGAGAAAATAAAAAATTTAAATTTTATTATATCTATAAAAGAAATAGCATAACAAGAAACAAATAAAATCCAATCAAAAAAGTCTGGAAAAAGAAAATGAAGAGATTAACCAGTGCATCCAATTGACAAATCTAATTAAGTAGTGACTTATGGTCGAAAGTATGACCTACTTTTCATTCCAATTTAGAGTGATCTTCTAGAAAATAGATCGAGGGGAGGCATAATCAAGACCTCATAAACATGATAGACAATATAAATTTTATAAATATGTGTATATATATATAAATATATAAAATTAAAGTCAAAATTTAGAGAAAGTCCAATTTGATTCTAATTGTCGTTTAATTTTGTACCACGTATCCTATATTTTTAATTTCTTAAAAAATTTTGTTTTAGGTTAGTGAATACTGTGCAAAAGACGATGAGTTTAATATAAACAAACCATAAAAAACCCAATAAACAAAAAAAGAAAAAAAGAAAAAAAAAAAAAGATTCAACTTATGTGTATATAAAAAACTAAAAAAAAAAAAAAATAAGAGAGAGAGAGAGAGAGAGTAAAACTTGTGTATATATCTATGTCTTAAAAATTTGTAACTCTTACGCCAGATATGTACAAGTTATACACTAGTGTGTGTGTGTATGTATATATAGCGAAAATTTAGAGAAAATTCAATTAGATTCCAAATTGGATTTCAACTGTAGGCTAATTTTGTATCATGTGTCTACTAAGTTTTTTTAATTTTTGTGCCAAGTGAGTTAATAAATACAATATACTAAGAATCTAATATTAATGAACTATAAAATAAATAAATAAAAACCAATCACATCTAGTCAATAAAAATCATCACACAACAAAAATCACCACACATTCTTTCTTATTAAAAATTAGAAGTAAAAAAACGATCATAAGTTTATTAAAATTAGGCAAAAATTTTAACATGTGACTAATTACGTTTACTTTGTTTTAATAATTTGATTAATAATTTATATTTTATGATAAAAGAATGTGTTTAATTTTTAGATTAAAATTTAAGTACAGTACTTAAGTAGGTGTTGTGTCTTTAAATTCATCTCTTAAGATTCAATCATATGGTAGTTCTTAATTGAAAATACACTTCAATCCTATGTGAAAAAAGCTATGTAGTTGAATTTTAAGAGAAAAATTTAAAGAACAGTACATAAATACTATATCTAAGTTTTGTTATAACATTAAGTGCATCCAAGAGGATGCATTGGTTGCACACTAGTCTATATATATATATATATACACACACACACATACATTTATATATGTGTGTGTATTTAATTGTGATTATTTTTAAATATATTTGTGTATATGTACCAGTTACACACTGGTTAGTATTGATAACGATAGTTTGTCAATTTTCAACTCATTGGATGCTAGCTATTAAAAAAATTAATAGCATAAAAATTCAATCCTTAAATTCAAGCCATGTATCAGTATCTCCAACGTAAAGGTATTTTAGCAAAGAAGAGATTAAAAAAGTGTAAACGTAAAACAACAATATTTAAGTTCGGCGCAGCTTTGCGTAATTGTTTGATATAATATGCTAAAAAAGTAAGAAACTAAATATGCATTCAAATCCCTATAAATACCCTCTCAAACCGTTTCAACTTCCTTACCTCCACAACTTTCAACTCCTAAACTCCCTCCTAACTCAGTTCTTCTCTCTTTTACATACAAAAAGTCACAAACAGACACATTATTTTTTCTCACCCAAATCAACCAAAATGGCATACCCCAGAAGCTCTCTTGTCCTAGCACTTCTCTCTATGTTCAGTTCTTTAGTGTTAGCTTCTTCTGTGACATATGATGTGGTGAGTTTGGGAGCAATAGCAGATGGGAAAACTGACTCAACTCAGGCTTTTGTCAGTGCATGGACAAAAGCTTGTGCCTCAGTAAGTTCTGCAATGATTTATGTGCCAGTCTCTCTATGTTCAGTTCTTTAGTGTTAGCTTCTTCTGTGACATACGATGTGGTGAGTTTGGGAGCAATAGCAGATGGGAAAACTGACTCAACTCAGGCTTTTGTCAGTGCATGGACAAAAGCTTGTGCCTCAGTAAGTTCTGCAATGATTTATGTGCCAGCAGGGAGATTCTATCTCGGGCAAGTGGTTTTCAGTGGACCATGTAAGAACAATGCTATCACTGTGCGCATAGCTGGGACACTTGTGGCTCCATCAGACTATACGGTCCTTGGAAATACAGGAACCTGGCTTTTGTTTGAGCAAGTTAATGGGGTTACTATATCTGGTGGAATTCTTGATGGCCAAGGCACTGGTTTATGGGCTTGCAAAGCCTCTGGCAATGGTTGTCCTTCTGGAGCCACGGTATGTGAAAATGACTAATTAAATTGCCTTTTATCATTTGAGTATAACAGTGCCTTTTTCTTTATTTTTTATAGTTCATTATATATATATATGTGTGTGTGATTTTTTAAGGGCTTATTTATTTATTTTATTTTTATGTACAATATACTTTAACGGACTTTCAACAAATAATCTCTCACAAAATAGTTAACATTGCACACTAATCAGTTTCAATTGGTTAAAAAGAGTTAGAAAGTTTTTGTGAAAGAAAATTAAAAAGAAGTGTTTATAATGAGCATTACTATTAGTTTAGCTTACTTAGATTAGTAGATAGAGCAAAAGAAAATAACATTTTGAAATGTTATCACCATTTGGGATGAATTCGTCCATTATGGTAGTCTTAATTCTTCCATTTTATTCAATTAAAAAAAAAATAACTTCATTTTCTAGGTAGTTAAAATGGGAGTGGGTGTGGATTTTGATTTAATTCACTAGTGGAAACTGGTGTGCTTTTCAATCTGATTTTCAGTTTAAACTTTAAACTGCTATTTTGCTCTTCTGGGTATGGGAGGAGATTTTTATCAGATTAAAATAACTTCCTTTTACTGCCATGACAAGCCGACTTCTAAGGAAATCGTATCGACTATACTTAATTGGGAATAATCCCATGTTCTGGATCGTAGAATATTTCAGTTTTGTGCATCTATATAATCTAGCCCTTTAATGCCAATCTGACTAACGTTTAATTAAATCTCGAGCCTTGTGATGATCAAATAAAAACTGATGAGAATGTCAAAGGTCAAACAACTTGCTTAGGCTTTTGTTGCTTAGATTGATGGATTTTCACTCTAAGATCCACATATTTAATTGAATAGCCAGATATAGTCATATTCATCATTAATTTAGAGAAACACTCCGTATATATTTTAACAATAATAATTGGAAGATTTTCTTGTGTTTATGCAAGCAGACATTGGAATTTTCCAACTCAAACAACATTGTGGTCAGTGCATTAACCTCCCTAAACAGCCAAATGTTTCACATAGTTGTCAATGGCTGCCACAATGTGAAAATGCAAGGTATCAGGGTTACCGCTGCCGGAAACAGTCCAAACACCGATGGAATTCACGTTCAATTATCTTCAAGTGTCACAATTCTCAACTCCAAGATCAGGACTGGTGATGATTGCATCTCAATTGGCCCTGGTACCACTAACTTGTGGATTGAGAATGTTGCATGTGGACCAGGGCATGGAATTAGGTAACTAACTTCATTCAAATATTACCTGATTGGGCTATTTCCGGTCATTCCACTAACTTGTGGATTGAGAATGTTGTATGTGGACCAGTCATTTCTTCTTTTCTTCTTCTTCTTCTTTTTTTTTTTTTTTATTTTTTTATTTTTTTAAATCTTCATTCAAATATTACATGATTGGAACAACCATATATATTATATGGTGATGCTACATTGGTCTCATTGGTTCAATTAATTGGTGCAGCATTGGGAGTTTAGGTAAGGACCAACAAGAGGCTGGTGTACAAAACGTAACAGTCACAACAGTTACATTTACCGGTACTCAAAATGGGGTGAGGATTAAATCATGGGGAAGGCCTAGCAATGGTTTTGCTAGGAACATTCTTTTTCAACATGTCACTATGCAAGATGTCCAAAATCCAATTGTAATTGACCAAAATTATTGCCCCGGCAACGAAGGTTGCCCTGGTCAGGTAAGACAATTTTGAAGCATATTTTACATGCAAATGTTTTTTTAACCATGATTTGGTTACTTCTAAAAAGGACTTAACATGTTCAAATAAATCACACAATATAGATTCTCTTAAAATTTTTGCTCCCATGTGTTCATGTCGATAACCTTTAAAGCTACTCATACCCACTATATAGTTGGTTCCATTATCATCGCAAACTCAAATCTTACTCTGCATTAGTTTCAAACCCAAATTGTACCCCCAAAACATTTTCAATGTTTTGACTTCATAATCCGTTCAATATTTTTCTTTTATCAAATGGAAAATTGACATATAGTTTTTTTTCTTTAACAGGTTTCTGGTGTTCAAATTAGTGATGTGACATACCAAGACATCCATGGAACATCAGCTACAGAGGTTGCTTTGAAATTTGATTGTAGTTCGGAGTACCCATGCTCGGGAATAATATTGGAGAATGTAAAGCTCACTTACAATAATCAAGTGGCCCAATCTTCATGTGCCAATGCTGCTGGGACATCCACTGGTTTTGTCCAGCCCACGGGTTGCTTGTAGAGGGGAAAAAATTATTCAAAATCCATATCTACGAAGGATTGAAAAGGAATCTTTATTCTTGTCCTTTCATCCTTAGGGAGAAAATTTATGCTTCTTTTTAGTTTCATAGTATGATTGTTAGTGTGATACGTCATTGAGTAACAAGTTAATTGCTTGAGCCGGTGGCAGTGCTAGTCCATTGGGCTTCTTGAAGCCTGCCTGACCTTGAAATCAACATATAATTTTGAAACTCATATATCGATGTTTCTGTGCGAATTTTTGTAAAATGTATGGTTGCGTTTAATGTATTATTTTCATATTTTAAACAATTTGTCGTTGGACCTCACTTAATCAGATATTTTTATCATTCCATTTTGCAATGTCAAGACACATAAAGCATATTCAGTTATATAATGAAAATAATTTTATCAAGGAAGAAAAGAAAAAGAGAATAAAAATTCAAAGACATTTTAAAATGGCTATAGTGAAGTGGTCTATTTAACGCATATATTGTGTCAGCCACTGGAATCTGAATAGCGGATAAATGTGGTTTGCCAAAGCCCCGGCCCTTGGGCCAAGAAATTTATTTTTTTTTTAAAATCCCAGAAATATCCATCACAAAAGTATGCTAAAAATATGAAAATATATAAGAACATAAACATAAATACACTAAAAAAAAAACTGATTTATGCCGGCATTTATTTTCAGCATTTTTAAAAACCCCGCTATAGAAGTTACAACTTCCAAAATAATCTCAAATAGTCAAATGTGTAAGCAAAATAAAAAATGGTAAGTCAGGATATATATATATATTGGTTAATCGTTTAAATATATTTTTTTTAATTATATTAGCTTACTTTTTTATTTTTTTATAAATTATTATACTTTATTTTATAATTCCCATTTGAAGTTAACTTTATGCGTTGGGATCCAATATATATAATTGGGCAAATATGTGTTGGGCTTCACTCAATGATGAGAAATTCGAGTCCATACTCTTTTTGTTGGGCTCGGGCTTTATTTCTTTGTAACTATAAAAATATATTGGTAGCCATCTCTTTTTGTTTGGGCCGTTGCTGAATTGCCGAATTCTAAACTTGACTTCAGCAACTCCAATAAGGCTAATCATTCATCAACTAATACACACACACACACACAAAATGATGCAATAGGTTCACATATAAACAGTAGCTTGGCCCAAAAAGCATAACCATTTTAGATGTTGCCTTTTGGGGCCCATTTTACCTTTTTTTTTTTTATTATTAGCATTTAACCAATTTTTAGCAAACTTTACTCTATTTTTTCCTCCTTCCTTGTCAATATAAACATATCCTAGATTTTTTTATTAATCATTAATGCGACCAGTCTTCATGCCTCTTTTCTTTTTTTGATTTTTTATTTACCTACATACTTTAATGTCTAACATGCATGCATGGTAATTTAAGCATGATTTTAGTTTAGCCTTTTATTTTCTTACAATAATTAGTAGGGGAGAGGGAGATGGATTAAAATCCAGATTCTCTTCTATGAGATCAAGAACTTGATGCATGTATGCTTGTCAATTCTTCCAATTACCACATCACGAATAACATCACGAATAAGGTTTAAGCTTTTGTGCATGAAGTTCATAGTTCACCAAAGACAAAGTAGGGATAATTTAATACAATTTGAGGTTTAATACTACAATTTTACCTAGAGCTTTTTCTTAAAATTAATTTTAAATATGAATCAAATAAAATTTATTTAATATATTACATAAAAATATAATTTTTTCCTTTTTAGAATTAAATTTATCTATTAAGGTTTTTTTTAAAAAAAAATAGATTTATCATTAAAAAAAATTATATTAAGAAGATGGAGACTAGAGAGGCATTGGGCTGGGGCCCAACGCGTGGGTCTATACAATAACAAAAACGAAAGGTGGTATTGTTATGTTGTGTTTATTTTGCATATCATGTTTGTTTGTTTGTTTTGTTTTGTTTTTTTTTTTTTTAAATATAAATTTGAACTGCATATATTCTTCATGTGGATCGATGGATGCCAATTTTTCAAAAGGAGATGTGCTGGAAATCGAACTATTTGCAATTTCCAATAAATAAGTCTCTTGAGATTTTAATAAACAAGTCTCTTGCAATATTTGTAGACCAAGGCCAAATTGATGAGATCGAATGAGTGCATGGGAACCCATCAACAAAGTGTCAGCAATCATGGGGAGTTATTTGCATGTAGCTATGACAAAATTGCCTCCTTCATCAATCATCATGCAACTTAACTGGTTGCATGACTTAATACACTCTGCTTCAAAGGATAATAAAACAGAGTCAATGAGCCAATACTCCTCCCAAATTCTCACCTTCTCCCCCATTACCAATTCACCATCTAGATTCTAGACCTTATTCTGATTATATGACGTGCTTGAGCTATGCTTCGCCAAGCAAATGAGGCAATTTGGCATAGTACCTTCTAGGAGATAGCATGTAGGAAAGTATTTAGCTTTCAAAACTCTGTATAGAAGAGAATTTGTGTTGCAGGTTAGATGCCAACCTTGCTAAGCCAATAGAGCCAAAATAAATTTCTTAATATCTTGAAAACCAATACGACAATCCTGTTTTGGTTTGCACAAATTGTTCCACCTCATCCCATGAATTCTGCTCTCCTCCTCTCTTTGATCCCACCAAAATTGGCCGATCTTAGAATTTAGTTCCTTACATAAATTTTCAAGAAACAAGAAACAACTCATTTAATACACTGGAATTTCTTAAGCTACGACTTTTATCAATATTTCACGTATGGCTTGGGAATTGGGATAGAAGCTTCCCCTTCTAGCCATGAATTGTTTTGCTACATGTGCTTCATATAGTCAAAAGCTTGCTTATTCTCCCTCCCTATATAACAGGAGGAAGCCAAGATATGTTTCTAGATTTGCAACTTGTGAGTAACTGGGTCAGATTTGACGTGAGTCATAACCCATAGTTTATGAATTGTTTACATGGGTTATTTGATAAGTAGATTAAATTTAAGTTCAATTTAAAACTGAGCTTGATATGAGTTGTTAGTAGTGGGGTGATTGAAGATGAGTGATTGAGCATCTTTAAGACCATTGATCGTAATATATCTTTAAATACTACTAAAAGCCTACAACAATTAGGAAACTAATTACACTAAAAATAAATTTTTATTTCTTTTGAAATCATGTACGAGAGAAATAAACTATATGTACATAAAAGGAATAAAAGAACATACGACACCATCAATATGTAGAAATAGAATTTTGACCTGCAGTTAATTTATGTCGGACTATATATATGTAGCATTGAATTAAAAATAGCGAAGTAAAATTCTCTCTCTCATAATATGTTGTACTAAGTAAAATTCAATGTCGGTTAGGGGCTTTCCAATTAATATTTCTTTTTTTATTTTAGAAGATTCCAATTAATATTCCTTTATTACCACGTGCACTTCATGAGATTCGGACCAACCCAAATTAAAGAAAGGCAGCACTATTCAATTCTTGTTTTTTTTTTTTTTTTCGTTTTTTTTTTCTTTTTTTCTTTTTTTTTGGTCGCAACATTAATTAATTATATATATATATATATATATATATATATTTAGCATTGAATTAAAAATAGCGAAGTAAAATTCTCTCTCCCATAATATATTGTACTTAGTAAAATTCAATGTCGGTTAGGGGTTTTCCAATTAATATTTCTTTTTATTTTAGAAGATTCCAATTAATTAATATTCCATTTTTACCACATGCACTTCCTGAGATTCGGACCAAACCAAATTAAAGAAAGGCGGCACTATATTCACTTCATGGTTTTTTTCTTTCTTGCTGCAACATTAATTTAACCTTCACCTCCTATATAGATAAGGAATAGTTTTTAGGGTTAACACGTTAGACCAAGAGCAAGAGAACGTACTCCCTTCGTCTTTGTTTTTAGTCTCACACAATTTGGATTGCAACTGCACTTATTCGAATTTGGGTACGCTCTTCTTTCATCATCAAGTGGCAGAATTTATGTAAGTTCATGGTTCATGCAAGCATATTGAGTAATTTAAGCATGATTTCAATTTGTTTTTTTCTTTCTTACATTAATAAGTAAGGGAAAGAGATTCAAATTCATATTCACCTTAATGAGAACTTGACTAACTATTGTATGCAGAAGAAGCTTTAATATTTTGTGCGCTAAGTTCACTCTTCACCAAAGTAAGGATAATCCGAGTCATCACTTAATATATTCTGGTGCAGAATTTTTTTGGGTTATGTTATATTCATAAATTTTTTTTTTCATTATTATTGCAGGGATCCACATTGGAGGTGGAATATACAGCTCATGTTATAGGGCGGTGCTGTTGTTGAGCTTTTACCTAGCCGCAACCTTCAACCCTAACCTATATATAAAAGGAAAGGTTTCAAAGCAACACAACGTTCGTTTGGAAGAGCCTCGATAGGTGCTCCCTTCTCCTTCAGGTATCTTTCTTTATATGGCACAATTTGTCTTGCAACTGTTTAGAATTTATGTAACTTGCATTATATTAGCTCTACTTCCATCAACATCAAGTACTAGAATTCTCATGCTTTTATTACTTCAATTTTATTGGATTCTGTCTTCCCAAGTCTTTTTTCTTTATTTTATTTTTCAGAATATATCATTGATCATCTATGTTTACGCCTACTTTTACGTGGTTAACGAATGCATGGTACTTTAAACATGATTTTAATTTAACCTATTTTTTTCTTACAATAAGTAAGGAGGTGGAAAATCTAGATTCTTCTTCATGAGAGAACTTGGGGCTCTTCGCAACCCATTGGAAACTTATCAATCCTTCTAATCACGTAAGTAACGTTACAAGAAGCTTTAAGATTTTGTGCTTGAAGTTATTGTTCACCAAAGTAGAGAATCTTTATAATTGTTACTCTGGTTGTGTAGTTGTAGTAATTTTGATCTCCGCTCTCTTTGGGGTCATCCTAATTGTTGAGTAATATGTTGAGATTAATGTTAAAATAAGTGGTGTTAGTGATAGATTAAAAGTGATGTTAATATGTCTAATCAAAAGTTACCATATTGACAATGCAAACCATCCATGTCTTGAGCGATGGGGGGGGCATGCATATTTGATTCTCTTTTGGGGGAGGAGAGGAGTCCTGTAATGAAGTTATTTATTTATTTAAAAATAAAGTAATTTCCATTCTACTCACAGGGCATCTATATATAACAAAAATTGGTGGTGAGGTTGGTTGCTTCTTCTCCTTCAATTAATGGTTTAGGACTATGCGACTTGCAATAATCAATACTAGAATTGGTGCAACTTCATGGATTGGCTTTATTTTTTCCATGGATGCATTATACTTTAGGCATGATATAATTTAGCTACTGCATGCATATGCATCATTCTAACCTCATGAGTAACGTAACAAGAATCTTAAGGCTTTTGTGCATGAAGTTTATTGTTCCCCAATTAGGTATAATTAGTGGTAGAGTTTCCACCTTTTATTTTCACCATGTACATTATGTCATTGCAACTTTCTTCTTCTTCTTCCTATTCTTCCCTAAAGATTACAAGCAATTTAATCAATTCACTTTCAATATGGTATTCTTTTTTTCCCCCACAAAAACAAGATTCTATACCGTTTTACTTCTACTCAAATTTCAATATGGCATTCTTTTTTTTTCTTTTCTTTTTTTATATATGTAGGGACTCAATTTGGATTGACTCTGAATACGAATGGGTTTTCAGCCCAATCCAGCCCAAACAATAAATTTATAGAGAGTGGGTTAAAGGTTTAGACGCTGACCGTCGATCATCATGCGTGAACTTTCTTAAAAAATACTAAGAGTTTCTTTACAAATGGGGGGATGCTCCTCGGCCTGTGGCCAAGGAGACCTTCATCTTTTCCCTTTTTTTCCCCCCTATTTTACTTTACTTGCTTTTCTTATATAATCTTCATCTTCCTATCTCCTTCTTCCATCTGTTGATCATCCATTTGCCTTTCTTCTGGCCGTCCGTCCCATCAGAGGCCTTATCAGTACTCAAGTGGTTCACTCTGATCAACGTTATCCTGCCAAGGTGTTATATCCCCATTAATGCGGCCAGGGGGGTTAGGTGAATGCATTAAATGCGAGGATGACAGCTTACTTTGGGCTTGGTCTTCCCCAAAAATCATCCTTGTTAGGCCGAGGATGAGGAGGTTCTCAGCGTGGATTGGGAAAAGAGGCTTTCCCTAATTTAGCCTTGGATAGTCTGTGTTCCTCGGCATGGGCCTTGAGCCTGCTACACGATGGGCCGAGGCTATCAGGTCCACGAGCCCCACAATATATTATTGGATTGATTTACGTATTAATTGTTTCTAGCATAGTTGATCTTGCTAATTTTTGTAGTTTGTTCCAAGCTCTTTAACCGCCCTATATATACTATTACTCTTGCCATCCCTACTACGTTATTGTCCCTTTCATTTACATAACAACTTTAATATATGTACTTTGATATCCTTGTATTCTGTAGTGCTAGCTTGTATACCTTTATTTTCCCTTAAATCCGATTCAAAATTTTCTAAGGACTGTACGCTTTATATTTATGTTTAGAACCACTTATGAACACCCAGCTATTTTTGCAGATTAAGCAATGACAAAGCCAAAAGAAGATTTCTCCATTAAGGAGACCTCGGCAAACATTAGCGCCACAAAGTTTACTATAGGTCCAGCAACTGCCTATGATCTTGTCGAGCACTTGAACTACTTGCTTGTAGTTTATAGGCTAGAAATTGTGACCCTATGTTTATAGTTTACAGGCCACAAAGTTGTTGAATCAGCAACTGCCTATGTTTATAGTTTACAGGCTAGAAATTTGATAAACAATTGTGACCCTCATGTTGAAGTGAAGCTCGGAAACTATAAGGCCACGACTAGATTCCTTCAGAAGTAGTCAAACCCTGAATGGTATCAAGTTTTTGCTTTTAAGAAAGAACACATTCAAACAGCTAAAGTGGAGATTGTAGTCAAGGATAGGGCTAACATAACAAATGAAATCATTGGTAAAGTTTCGTTCTTGGTTAGTGATGCTCCTTTACATGTTCCACTTGATAGTTGTTTGGCACCACAATGGTATAGATTGGAGGATAAGAACAAGAAGAAGGTTACAGCGGAGGTGATGATGTCTTTTTGGATGGGAACGCCGGTGGATGAAGCCTTTTTCGGTGCCTGGCAATCTGATTCAACAATTATCAGCAATGATGGTGTTGCTTTAACATGTTCCCAACAATATTATTCACCTAGGCTTTGGTATCTTAGAGTTAATTTGATTCAAGCTCAAGACTTGGTACTTAGAGATAAGAATATGAAAGACCAAGAAATCTTTGTGAAGGCTACACTTGGGACTGTGGTTGTGAGGAATAAAGTATCGCCAACGAATAATGTGATTCCCCCATGGAATGAATACATTTTGTTTGTTGCAGCAGAACCTTTTGATGATTCTTTGATTTTGAGTATAGAGAATAAGTTGCATCCAAAGAAGGAGGAAAGTGTGAGTTTAGGGAGGTATGTAATGGCTTTGTCAAATGTGCAAAAGACGATGAATAATGCACCTGCATCTAGCAAGTGGTATAAGCTTGATATGCCAGAAGAATTAAAGACTGAACAAAAGCAAGTCAAGTTTGCTAGTAAGTTTAATATGAGGATATCTTTGGATGGTGGGTACCATGTTCTTGATGAGTGCACCCAATATAGTAGTGATCTTAGGCCCACTGCAAAACCATTGTGGAGACCTGTCATTGGTATTTTGCATTTGGGAATTTGGAAAGCTACTGGGCTGCCAGAAATGAAACCAATGGAGAAACGCATAGATGCATATTGTGTGGCTAAATATGGTTCACGTTGGGTGCAGACAAGGACAATTGTTAATAGTCTTGCTCCATAATGGAACGAACAATATACATGGGATGTTTATGATCCATGTACTGTCATTTCAATTGGAGTGTTTGATAATGGTCATATACAAGGACTGGATACAGTTTGAGGGCCATGGCATCAAAGGATTGGGAAGGTAAGGATTCGCCTATCCACACTTGAGATGAATCGTGGTTATACTTTCTTATTTGCTTGTTATCCTACAACCTTCTGGATTAAAAAAGATGGGAAAAGTTCAATTGGCTGTGAGATTTTCTTGTTCATCTTTGATTAATATAATTAATACTTATTCGCAACCACTACTGCCCAAGATGCACTACTTAAGCCCACTTTCAGTATATCAGCTTGATACTTTAAGGCAACAAGCTATTTACTTGATCTCCTTGAAATTAATCAATTCTCAGCCGCCATTAAGGAAGGAGGTCATTGGCTTCATACTAGATGTTGGATCACAAACATGGGGCATATAGAAAAGCAAAGCGAATTATGATAAGAGTCACAACACTCTTGACTGGTTTTCTTACTATGATGAACTGGTTTAAGAAGATACGCAATTGGACAAATCCTGCCAGTACTATCTTCATTTACATATTATTCCTACTGGTGGTTTTCTTTCCACAAGTAATATTACTTGCAATGTTTCTCTTCCTTTTCTTAACTGGGATTTGGCGCTATAGAAAGAGACCAAGACTTCCTCCTCATGTGGATGCCAATTTATCTCATGCTTATACAGCAAATGAAGATGAACTTGATGAAGAGTTTGATTCAATACCATCTCGGAAGACAGGTGAAGTTCTTAAATGGAGATATGATCGATTGAGGATCATTGCTGCAAGGATGCAAACGGTGTTGGGTGACTTGACAACTCACGGGGAGAGGCTGCAGTCTTTGTTGAGTTGGCGAGATCCTAAAGCTACAGCTATCTTTGTGTGTTTTTCTTTGATTGTTTGCTTGGTGACATATAAGATTCCGTTCCACTATATGATTGTTCTTACAGGTACTCATGTGCTAATGCATCCAAGACTTTGTGTCGATTTTCCTTCAGTTCCCCAAAATTTTTTAAGGAGGATGTCTGCAAAAACTGATAGCATGTTTTGAGAACTCATATATTTTTTGCTAATTTTGGGATGTTCCATTTCACTTTATTTTTAATGGATTTTGCATTGGAGTAGGCACAATTTGTGGAAATATTGTTTTATTTTGTTGGTGGTTGGTGTTGTTTTTTCTTTTATTTTTAATGTATTTTGTATTGCACTTCTAAGTTTTAGGCCGAGGGTTTGAAGGCAAAATCTTTCAGTTCCTTAAAATTGCATGTACTTGTCTTAACCCCTCTACTGTTCAAAGGCCAACAATGCTTAAATTATGTAATGCAATCAGTATTTTGGGAAGAGATATGGCGACACAAATTAATTACACTAAGACACTGAGGAAATCTGAAATTGCTACCCCAAGTACCTAGAATCAAATTGTTGAGGTAGAAATTATTGAATTGAGAAAATTATGTAACATATTTGCTGCGGTCTCTGGACATTGTTAAAGTACGCTTGCCTGCCGAAATATTTTTTTTGTCGTAAAAAGGGAAATAACAAAGTTGTACTGAATCTATATATAATGATAAATAAAGTCATATATATATATATATATATGCATCGAAGCACGGATCACTTAAAAAAAATATCAAACTTTTTCTACATGTATGTCAGTTATCCTGTTTCTTGGCAATTTGGCATTTTTGCGTTTAGAATAATTTTTCAAACTTCCCAGATAGATTTTATTTTTTTACTTCGTTGAAATCGGATGCATCCTTATATTCTAGATCTGTTGGTGGACTACATGTATAGCTACTATTTGTCAGAGTATGATCAACAACTTATGGGCAATACTCAGCCATCATTTTTGATAATAAAGAGTAACCCTATCAATTTGTAATTTGTTTGTTTGCATGGGCCTCTGTTAAATCATTCTAGATCTATAATCATTGACTATATGATTTGAAAATTGGGGTAAGTCTGATCTATAAGGACATAATAACCCTGCTATAGTTAATCATTGCTACAAGGAAGGAAACAAGTTTAAAAATTCTAATTGTTAAACAATNTTTCAAGTTTTTTTTTTTTTTTTTTTTTTTTTTTTTTTTCCTTAATTAGAGTTTTTTAACGCATCATTACCATTATTGCAACTTGCAAGGTCAGTCCTAAACTCTCTAAATAAAGGAAAAGTGTCATCTTTGTTTGAAACGGATCTATTTATGATTTAGATCAAAGCATAGTTGGTCCTCATACTCCTAAATTCATCTTTGATACCTAATGTAAATTAATTATTTTAATAATAACAGATATTAAAACTGGCTGAGAATTTTTTTTTTTTCTCATGCATTTCTCATTCTTCACACTCTCAATTTGTCCCTAGGTTTCTCTTGCAAATGTTAATTGAGTGAAAATTGAAAAAAATAATTTGAATTTTTAACCTATCTTTGTTCCACAATCATTTAGGTAATAGACAAATATAAAAATAAACTATAATAGAAAACCTAAGTATCTTTATTTCAATTAAAATCCATAAAATATATGAACTAAAACATTATTTGTTTTTCCTCTTTATTGTTGAGATAATTTTTTCGATAACTAGGTCTTCATTGTGATTGTAGGAATATCTAATTAGTTTTAGTAACTGATACAAAAAACTCCGGGGTTATTTTGGCCATTTTTTAGGTTTCGATGGTATTTTGGTCATTTTTTAGGTTTTGGGAAGTATTTGGGTAATTTTTTTGGATTTCAGGGGTATTTTCATAATTTTTAGGTTTCGGGGATATTTTAGTCATCTTTTAGATTTTGGGGGTATTTTTGTCATTTTATGGACTTCAGGGATATTTTGGTCATTTTTAGATTTGGGGGGTATTTTGGTCATTTTATCAGTTTCAGGGGTATTTCGGTCATTTTTTTTTTGTGTTTTTGGGGTATTTTGGTCATGTTTTTTGGGTTTTGGGGTGTTTTAGTCATTTTTAGATTTTGAGGCTATTTTGGTCATTTTTTTAGGTTTCGGGGTTATTTTGATCATTTTTTTAGATTTTGGGAGTATTTTAGTCATTTTTAAGTCTCGAAAGTATTTTGGTCATTTTTGGGGTTTTGGAGGTGTGGGGCCCGTGGGCCTGATAACCTCGGCCCATCATATAGCAAGCCCAAGGCCCATGCCGAGGAGTGTAAGCTATTTCTGAGGGGAAGGGGGGAAAGCCTACTTTCCTAGGATCAGGCCGAGGATACCTTGTCCTCGGCCTGACAAGGGTGGTTTTGGGGAAAGTTTAACCCCAAAGTAAGGCGTCACTATCGCATTGAATGCACTCAACTAACCCCCCCTGGCCGCATTAATGGGGAGGTAACCCTTTGACAGGATAACGTTGGTTAGNATTTTGGGATCATTAAAACCGGATGACCCTACAAATTTTTCAAGAGATCTTTTTTTTTTTTTTTTTTTTTTTCTTAATTAGAGTTTTTTAACACATCATTACCATTATTGCAACTTGCAAGGTCAGTCCTAAACTCTCTAAATAAAGAAAAAGTGTCATCTTTGTTTGAAACGGATCTATTTATGATTTAGATCAAAGCATAGTTGGTCCTCATACTCCTAAATTCATCTTTGATACCTAATGTGAATTAATTATTTTAATAATAACAGATATTAAATCTGGCTGAGATTTTTTTTTTTTCTCATGCATTTCTCATTCTTCACACTCTCAATTTGTCCCTAGGTTTCTCTTGCAAATGTTAATTGAGTGAAAATTGAAAAAAATAATTTGAATTTTTAACCTATCTTTGTTCCACAATCATTTAGGTAATAGACAAATATAAAAATAAACTATAATAGAAAACCTAAGTATCTTTATTTCAATTAAAATCCATAAAATATATGGACTAAAACATTATTTGTTTTTCCTCTTTATTGTTGAGATAATTTTTTCGATAACTAGGTCTTCATTGTGATTTTAGGAATATCTAATTAATTTTAGTAACTGATACAAACAACTTCGGGGTTATTTTGGCCATTTTTTAGGTTTCGATGGTATTTTGGTCATTTTTTAGGTTTCGGGAAGTATTTGGGTAATTTTTTTGGATTTCAGGGGTATTTTCATAATTTTTAGGTTTCGGGGATATTTTGGTCATCTTTTAGGTTTTTGGGGTATTTTGGTCATTTTATGGACTTCAGGGATATTTTGGTCATTTTTAGATTTTGGGGGTATTTTGGTCATTTTATCAGTTTCAGGGGTATTTTGGTCATTTTTTTTTGTGTTTTGGGGGTATTTTGGTCATGTTTTTTGGGTTTTGGGGATGTTTTAGTCATTTTTAGATTTTGAGGCTATTTTGGTCATTTTTTTTAGGTTTTGGGACTATTTTGATCATTTTTTTAGATTTTGGGGGTATTTTAGTCATTTTTAAGTTTCAAAAGTATTTTGGTCATTTTGGGGGTTTTGGAGGTATTTTGGTCATTTTTAGGTTTTTGGGTATTTTGGTCATTTTTAGGTTTCAAAGTTATTTTGATCAATTTTTAGGCTTCGGGGTTATTTTGGCCATTTTTTAGGTTTCGAGGATATTTTGGTAATTTTTAGGTTTTGGGGGGTATTTTGGTCATTTTTTTGGATTTTAGGGGCATTTCGGTCATTTTTTGGGTTTTGGGGGTATTTTGGTAATTTTTAGGTTTCGATGGTATTTTGGTCATTTTTTGGACTTTGGGGATATTTTGGTCATTTTTTTTGGATTTTGGGGGTATTTTGGTCATTTTTATGGTTTCAGGGGAGTATTTTAGTCTTTTTATTTTTATTTTTATTTTTATTTTATATGTTTCGGAGGTATTTTGATAACTTTTAGGTTTTGGGGGAATTTGGTCATTTTTTGGGTTTCGGGAGTGTTTTGGTCATTTTGTAGGTTTTGGGGTTATTTTGGTCTTTTTCTGGGTTTTGGGAGTATTTTGATCATTTTTAGCTTTAAGGGGTATTTTGGTAATTTTAGTGGTTTTGGGGTATTTTAAAGTTGGTTGAATTGTAGAAATGATACTTGGATCACATTATAAACATGATCTTAGAATTTGAGGTCATTGATCTATAATACTTCATATTATAAATCCCATTTATCTTATAAAAAAGGCGAAAAGCACATTTTCGTCCCTACATTTTTAGGCGATTTCTATTTTGGTCCCTAAATTTTATTTTTACCGTTTTTAGTCCCTATTTAGAAAAACGCCATCTATTTTAGTCCTTTCCGTCAGTGCCCTAACGGAAAATCCTAGATGACAGACGAAACTATTAAAATAATAATAAAAAATTTTATTTTGCTATTAAAAAATGCCACGTCAGCATTTAAATTAAAAAAAATTAATTTATTAATTTTAACTAAATAAAAAAATATTAAAAACAGAATTAAAAACCAAAAATCATTGAAATTTCATCATCAACAACAGCCACAACAGATCCAAAACTCTCAGATTCAACACCTCCAGAACTCACACTTCGACCCCAACAACACCCACGATGACTTCTTGGAGCAAATGTTCTCTACCATCCCATCGTGTTCTTGGCCTGACCTCAACCCAAAAACCCCGTGGGACCTCAAGCCCAGAGATCTCTTTTGCCCTCACTTCCAAGCTCCGTAACCACCAAATTTTCGGCGCTACTAAGTCCTCCACTGCAGCTGCCGCCGCTACCATCATGCTCCAACAGCAACTCTTCATGTCTTGCGGTGCCGGAGCCGGAGCCGGAGCCGGCGAGTCTGGTCTGATTCAGATCCGCTTTCTTTGGGTGCCTTCGACGACGTCGTTGATGGGTCCTTGTCTTTCAAAACTCAGATCTGAGTTTTAGATCTGTTTGGTTTATTATATTTAATGAATTGTTATGGTTTTTTTTTGTGTGACTTTAGAATTATTTGTTCAATTTAGTAAATTTAAGTTATTGATTGTTGATTTTGTCAGGTTTGGATGATGATGATGAGCGGTTTGTTGTTGGGGATTCTTTGATTCTAAAAGATCTTGGTTGGGTTCAGCAAAAGAAAATAAATTTTGGAATTTTCCTCTTTTTGAATTTTTTCTGTTGTTTTTGTTTATTTGGACAGTAGAAAGGTTTCACCTAAACTTAGATAGAAATGATCCTTCGCGGTTGTTTGGTTCTTGAGAAAAGCAAAAGAAAATGAAATTTCAGTTTTGGAGTTTTGTTTTTTTTTTTTTTTTTCTTCTTCTTCTGGGTTTGTGTTCTAAGATTTGAGTTTGTGTTCTTGTTATTCTTGTTCAATACACACTTAAATCTCAATTCATTTGATTTTTGGATTTTAATTCTGTTTTTAATATTTTTTTATTTAGTTAAAATTAATAAATTAATTTTTTTTTAATTTAAATACTGACATGGCATTTTTTAATAGCAAAATAAAATTTTTTATTATTATTTTAATAGTTTCGTCTTCCACCTAGGATTTTTCGTTAGGGCACTGACGGAAAGGACTAAAATAGATGGCGTTTTTCTAAATAGGGACTAAAAACGGTAAAAATAAAATTTAGGAACCAAAATAAAAATCGCCTAAAAATGTAGGAACGAAAATGTGCTTTTCGCCTATAAAAAAAATCCCATTTAAAGTTAACAACTTTATGTGTTGGGGTCCATATATTTTCCCAAATATATGTTGGACTCCACTCAATGACCGGAGATTGAGTCTGTACTCTTTTTGTTAGGTTTGGGCCTTATTCTTAGTAAGTACAATAATATACGGGTGTATTTTTCAAAATAATAATAATTATAATAATATAAATATACGGGTGTAAAATTACATCACATAATTAAGTGGAGTTCATGTGTAGTTCGCCTGGCACATGAAAATTGGGTTTTATTAACATGTGATTTTAGAGCATAAAATTTTTTATAAAAAAATGAAAAAATGAATAATTGTTTTGACAATTTTTTTAATTTTTTATAATTTTTTTTTCAAAATAACTGGTTAATTTATATCTTAAGAGCATAAATTAACTAGAGCCATGAAAATTTTTCCATCTTATGAGAACTTGGGCTCAAGGTCAAGTTCCGTAGGGCGTTAAAGATGGTATCAGATAATAAGGGTAGTAAACTTAGACCTTTCATAGACAATTATTGGACAAGGCACTCATGGAAATGTGGCTTACATGCATTGATGATTGAATTGACAGCTTTATTTATTGACTTCGTTTTCTATGCTCCGGACTCCAGAGTTTCTACCAGAGTTAACGGTGCATGACTTTGAAAACTAGATTCGTAGTCAACATATTAACCACTTTATTATCACACGGTAATCAGAAAACTATATCATTAATTATCTATTGTTGATGGTATAGAGTTGGTTCACGCTTGGGCCATGTCTTCTAAATCGGTTTTGTTATATGTTCTTTCTTCAAGAATTTATTGGGAAATGATCTGTTTTCCAACTTGAAATTTCCTGAAGATGATTTTGTTTCTTTCTCGTTTTAACTTGTTACATACTCCATATATGACTTTTACATCTGAGTTTTCTTGATAGACTCCTGCAAGCAACTGGCTCGTAGTCCCAGACTCGTCACAGCTTTACTCCACATAATTGGTTGGTCATTTCTTGACATCATTGAAATAAGCAATGGCTACGAGAGTGATATCAGCTGCTTGGTCATCTCTGTTTTATTGATAATATACATTAATTAAGTTTGTCTTTTGGGAGTACGGTGAAGAAGTATTTTTTAAATATATATACTATAAAAAAATTTAAAAGGTCAATTAAGTACTTAACAATCCAATATGTGTACAACAAAAAATGAATTTATTAAATTTGATAAATTATGTAAATATTGTAAAAAAAAAAAAAAAAAAGAGCACACAATAATTTATGTAGTTCAGCCCGATGACCTATGACTACAATGTAAAAATCCTTAACGATTACATATTGTTATTAAGTACTTGTGTTACAGTGAATCCGATGTAGGATTTTTATATTAAATAAGACTTTAACTAATCCTAGATTAACCATAGATGAATTCAGGAGTACATTGCTCGATCTACAAATACATGGACCTTTGACATTTGATAAGTTTTAATTTGTCAAACATATTATGTACCGAGAGTACCTAAAAATTATTCCCAACTCACAATGACTCATGAAATAATGCACGCCCAGTAGAGCTAGTTTGGTGGTTGGCATATCAAGGGCATTTTTTGCACATCTCCACTGTAGAGAATAAATTGTTAATATTAAGCATTCACATCAACTCGTGCATTTTTTTTTTTTTGGTCTATTTTAGTATAAGAACATATTTTTTTCTATTTTATATACTCACTTTTCAAAATAACCCACATCAAATTATCTATTTTACATTACATTTTATAAAGATATCAATTTTTCTTGATATTTTTTAATTGTTTCTCTTAATTCATACACACACCAACCATCATCCACTTTTTTCTTTTATTCTTAGAATACGTAAAAATTCTAAAATCTTAAATGCAAAATGAGTAGTGTTAGTATAAATTTACACAATTACTATAGCAACTATGAATCTTAACACAACTTTGCATGGCATGTTGTCTTTAAATTTTAAATTTAATTGGCTAAAACTTAATCATTTTTCTATTATAAAACACTTATACAAATACTCTAGAAATACTAAATATTTGTATTGTATTTCTCAAGAATAAATTGTATGGAGGTACTTTTTATTCAGGAGACACATAAGTGTACTACAAGTTAATATAAGAGTGTTTTTACAACCATGGGCAGTACAAGTAAACATAAACAGGGCGAAAGCCCAACGAACCTAACTACACTAACTATAAAATTTTGAGTAAAAATTAGTCCACACACCTTATTATACTTACACACACAATGTGCATAAATTATTTTTGGGTGTAATGATAAGAAGATTGAGTGGTTAATATATTATAGTTGATCTCATACCCATTAGGCTTATTAGGTCTTTTGGGTTAAGTATGTCTCTATATGTTATATTAACTACTTAGGTAGTATCTTAATAGTGTTTATCTCCCCAACAAATGGTATTAGAAATCCTGGTGATGTGCAACAATGATGATAAGGTTAAGGTTATTGAGGTCCCTTTTGCAAATGGAGAGGGGATGGTATATTGCACAAGGCAAGGCCTATAAACCCTACAAAAACGATCACACAGAGTTGCATAGACTCATATGTGAAGAGGAGATTGTTGGGTATACACGTGTGAAATGAAATCCTGCATTGAATAATGATGAAAAAAAATTAGTGTTTAATATAATTAATATAATTGAGCTCATACATATTAGGCTTATGCCATTTGGGTTAAATATGTCTCTAATTCTCTATATGTTATATTAACTAGCGTATAACTCATGCATATGCATGGTACAATTAAAAAAAAATCATAATTACACATATATATAGGTTCAAATTATATCAAGTATAAGAGTTACATATTTTTTAAGCCAGAAATATATACATGAGTTTACTTTCTCCTCTTTTTTTGTTTTTTTTTTTTTTTTTTATATACACATTATTTTACTCTTTTTATCTTTTTTTTTGGGTTTTTGAAGGTTTATTTATATAACACTTTTTTTTTTTTTTTGCACATCATTAACTCACTTAGAAATAAAATTTTTCAAATAACTTAGATACAAGTATATGACACATGGTGCAAAATTAAACAACTATTAGAATCTAATTTTGAAAATAATTGAATTTTCTCAACTCTAGCTTTATATATTATATATAATATATATAGTTCAAGTTACTTCTAACGTAACTCTAAGTAATATTACATCATCCAATAATTTGTTATTAAATTCATATTTTTAAAATCTTATTATTAGATTACATATTTTATATGTTCTTAATATACAGGTCAATTTTCATACTAATTGAATGTTACTTACTATTTTATCAATAAACTTATTTTTTTATGTATTATTTTAATCTATAAAAATATAAATTTAAAAAAATAATATGACTATTAATATTTAATTATTTTAAAATTTTACTAATATAAAGAATATATAAAGGTAACGTGACCCACGTGTAAAGATGGACGTTCTTCTTGAAATGTAAAACCAAAAGGGAGTACTTTTAAGACCGTTGAAAAACAGAAACAGAACCGGACTTTGTAAAAAGATGAAGAGAAACGAAAAGAACAAAAGCAACAATTGCTGGAGACTTCCTCTGAAGTAATAGGATTGATTAATGTTTGATTTGACACCTTTGTTTATTGACTTCGTTTTTCGTGCTCTGGCCAGAGTTCTTCAAAGCACATGACTTGGAAAATTAGACGCATCAACCACTTTATAGTCTTTATTAGTACACGGTAATCAAAAAAAGTCATTTTACTTATCTATTCTTGATGGTACAGACTTGGTTCAATGTCGGCCATGTCTTCCAAACAGATTGGTCTTACATGTTCTTTGAAGCTAATATCGAATCTCCTATCGAAAGAAGAAAGTTTCTCTGCAACCTGGATTGCAGGAACTCTCTTCAACCTGTGATGTGTCTGCATCAGAGCGGGACACCTGTCCAACCTACTAAAGCTGAAATTCAAGGAGTAACTCCCGTTAACTCAAACGTTATACCACTTTTCTATATATTTTTTTATTAAAAAAAAAAATTTCTCACCATCATCACCTGAACAAACACTCTGTCCTTCCTCTCTCAAAAATCTCACCCTCCAAAGCCAAATTCCCCTCTTCACTATCCCACTTCACACACCTCCTCACGAACCCAGGCGGCCTCTGAAACCCCAAAAAACCACCACCACAGCTCTCCTTCGCCGCCACGAAACTCGAAGACACGAGCTGTGTATGTGCCTGTACCGTTTTCCTCCTCTTTCTTCTTCTTCTCAAATCGGTAACAAAGACAACGGAAGGCAGGGAACGAGACTGGGGCCGAGACTTTGGCGAGACTAGGAGGCGAGAGCAAGAACAAAAGGTTGTTGTTGTGAGAGAGAGCATGGTTCAGGCTCTTATCGGTACTTAAGTGGCTCACTCTGATCAACGTTATCCTGCCAAGGGGTTACCTCCCCATTAATGCGGCCAGGAGGGTTAGTTGAGCGCATTAAATGCGAGAGTGACAGCTTACTTTGGGGTTAGCCACTCCCTGAAATCACTTTTGTCAGGCCGAGGACAAGGTATCCTCGGCGTGGATCCAGGAGACTGGGCTTCCCCCCTTCTCCTCATAAATAGCTTGCGCTCCTCGGCATGGGCCTTGGGCCCGCTATAAGATGGGCCGAGGCTATCAGGCCCACGGACCCCACATATGTCATTGATAAATTGTTTAAATTGCAAGTTTTTTGTAATTTAAAATTATACATAAAATATAAACTTATAGATCATATAGTAAATAATATCTGATTTACACAAAATTTGACATGTGTATTAAGAGAGTAAAGAACAAACAATTCAACGGTTAAAAATACGTGTGGGTGAAAAAGTGTCTTTAATAGACATGTCAATATTACCAAACGGTGGCTTTAATAGGACAACATTACAACTAATTTTGTAGTTAAACTTTGTCCATAACTTTTTTTTCTTTCTCCTTTATTTTCTTGCTATTAAAGCCACCGTTTGGTAATGTTGTCCTGGTAATGTTATCCTGGTAATGTTATCCTAGTAATGTTGTTTAAATATTGTAAAATACATGTGAGTGAAAAAGTATTATAAAAATACATTTGTGTTGTTTAAATTAACAACGAAAACTGTTGTTTAAATAACACAGCCAAACACCTCCTAAGAATCTTCTTGGTGTTTTTCTCTACCTAAGCAACACAACAAATGCTCTTTAAAACCATCCCCACATGTCCTTTGTGGATGGATTCGTCCTAGCCCTTCACACACCACTACTAGTCATTTTTTTGTCCTAAATGATCACCAAACTCAGTTTTACATCATCAAATAGGTCAGTCTATCTAAACAACACCACAATTCAAGGGTTCATGCACTCTCATCTGCTACCACAACTTTTTGGAAGTCAAATCATTTGCCTTAACACACCATCGGCACGTTACATTTGCTCGACTATAAAAATTTACACAACAAATTGTGACAAAATTTATGTAAATTTTTGTGATGATAGCATTTTTCCACATGAATTGCGGCACTGGCCACTCTCACCTTTACACACTCACATACACCAACACCGATTTTCTCGTGTCATTACTTGATAAAGCTAGTCGTCTTTAAGCACTCCAATTCCCATACAACCAACCAACACTAATTGTCACATGTCGTTACTTGATAAGGCCACATTAGCCTGATTACCACATTACTTAGCAGCCATGTCAACACAAAACCTTTGACAATGCCTTGTTCATAGTAGTGTCATATCATTGCCACGTCAACTAACACAACATCTGCCATGTCAAGACCTTGGCTGTTCATGCCACGTGACCTCCTTTGTGCTCAGGAGTGAGGGAGGACTCAGCTTTGTACCCGTGGCCTAAACTGACCCGTTTCCATAACTCGATCTCACAATTCCAATATGTAGCCTACCGTAATAGATATGTATCCCTCATCAACCCAAGATCTTATGGCTAACAATTTGAGCTCACAATCCAGATTTCCTCTCTGCCATATCTAACCACATCCACAAAAAAAAGGAGGGGGAAAGAAGCATTTCTTTTTCCTTTTCTTTCTTTCCCGATTATTTTCTGTTTTCCACAGTTCAAATCAATGATGTCAGTATGTCACTCATCCCATTAAAATTATTTTAAAATTTTAATGGGCCTAAACCCTAATAATAACAAGAAGAAAGTTTCTCTGCAACCTGGATTGCAGGAACTCTCTCCAACCTGTGATGTGTCTGCATCAGAGCATGACACCTGTCCAACCCACTAAAGCTGAAATTCAAGAAGTAACTCCCATTAACTCAAACGTTATACCACTTTTCCATATATTTTTTTATTAAAAAAAAAAAATTCTCACCATCATCACCTGAACAAACACTCTGTCCTTTCTCTCTCCAAAATCTCACCCTCCAAAGCCAAATTCCCCTCTTCACTATCCCACTTCACACACCTCCTCACGAACCCAGGCGGCCTCTGAAACCCCAAAAAACCACCACCACAGCTCTCCTTCGCCGCCACGAAACTCGAAGACACGAGCTGTGTATGTGCTTGCACCGTTTTCCTCCTCTTTCTTCTTCTTCTCGAATCGGTAACAAAGACAACGGAAGGCAGGGAACGAGATTGGGGCCGAGAGTTTGGCGAGACTAGGAGGCGAGAGCAAGAACAAAAGGTTGTTGTTGTGAGAGAGAGCATGGTTCAGGCATTTCGTCGAACACTTCGAGGGAGCATTACCATCGGAAACAATAGATAGATCAAATCCCTTCTCTCTCTATTGGTGCTACTCCCTCCAAACCACTCTCATTCTGCCGTTCCCATCCCCCACCAACACTGTCACCGCCGAGAACGACCCCTCCAAAGCCTTCTTTTTGTGGCAATCCCTGTGTGATGAAGATAATTATTTTTGCGGGTTATATCTATGACAAAGACAAAGACGATTCTTTTCGCAGTTACCTCCATGACGAAGATGTATGATTTCGTTCGCAGTAATCTCTATGACGAAGACAAAGACAAACAACTGCCCAACCTTTTTTGAGGTTTGTTTTCCATTAACAGATTTGAGATTTTTAATTTTTTATGCGTGGTTTTGTTATTTTCATTATTGTTCATTGTTTGTGATTCATTTTCAAAGTTTGAACTTCTGAAACCCCAAAAAACCACCACCACAGCTCTCCTTCGCCGCCACGAAACTCGAAGACACGAGCTGTGTATGTGCCTGTACCGTTTTCCTCCTCTTTCTTCTTCTTCTCGAATCGGTAACAAAGACAACGGAAGGCAGGGAACGAGACTGGGGCCGAGACTTTGGCGAGACTAGGAGGCGAGAGCAAGAACAAAAGGTTGTTGTTGTGAGAGAGAGCATGGTTCAGGCATTTCGTCGAACACTTCGAGGGAGCATTACCATCGGAAACAATAGATAGATCAAATCCCTTCTCTCTCTATTGGCGCTACCGCAAGCGGCACAGCTACGCCACCAAATCCAACCAACATCGCGTCGTCAAAACCCCTGGTAAAAACCCTTTTAACTTTAATTTGTTCTCAATTTTATTGGGTTATGGAATTTTTTATTTATTTATTTTTTGAATATAATGATTGTAGTGTGTGTATGTGAAAGATTTGGTTTTGTTTTTTCTGATTGGTTTTATTGTTGTTATGATTTTGGGGTGTATTAGGAGGGAAGCTAGTGTACCAGACCACAAAGAAGAGGGCAAGTGGGCCCAAGTGTCCTGTAACTGGCAAGAGGATCCAAGGGGTATGTTGTTTTTTTGTTTTAGTTTTTCAATTTTGTGTATTGGGTTTTCTTTAATACGTAGAGATCTGAGCCTGTGTTGTTGCTTTGATGGTGTGATTGAATGTGTGGAAATAGTTGGAAATGTTGAGTTTTTGAGAGGAATCTGATTGCTGTTATTGATAATTATTGATAAATATAAAAAATTATTGAGACGCTGTTGATTTTTTGTTGTCAATTAGTGTTTATGAGTATTGTTGAGTGGATTTGGAGATGGTTAAGTAGGAATGATTAAGTTATCTGTGAGGAAACAGTAGTGGATTGGAGTGATTGGGAATGGGAATGTGAATGGAATCTCTTTTATTAATTTTGTTTTGATGAATGTAGGGTATAAGATAGATCTAATGGCAAAGAACATTGATTGATATTGTTGCGGAGTAAGGTTTATAACTGATACTGATATTTTGGGTATTTGGGAAGGATTTTACATTCTCCTGTTAAAGCAGAAATGATGCACCAATACCCCCAGTTACTGCATAATTCAGAGCAGACTTGGGAGAATGGTTTCAAAGTTTAAACTCATGCTCAAGTAGAATGTGAATTTTCATAGTTTGTGGGTAGGCATCAAAATTGTGATGTTTTAATTAGTACTTTGATAAAAAAAAAAAAAAAAAAATTGTATTGTATGTAATTGCATTATGCGCTTTCTATGCAATGATTCAATGGGGAACCAAAATGCAATTGGCTGTTACGTTTGGATGGCTTAGTTGAAATCTGTAGTCTTTTATCTGTCAATTTGTGAAGCTTTGTACTTTGTATTTTGAAAGGCGAAGTTGCTGCACTTTTTCTTAATAGTAGCTCTTAGGTTTGCAGCCTTTGTTATGGAAAGTAAATACCAAGCTGGGAGATACAAGCTGTTAAGAAAAACATTGTTTAATGTATTATGTTCACGATTGTCAAAGGCTTAAAGGTGCTAAGTCATGTTATTTTGTCTAATCAATTGTCGTAATTGAGATTTTGAATATTGGTGATGCTAGATGTCTATAAAGGCTTAAAGGTGGTATAAATTTCAAAATTTCTTTTTTTCTTCGTAAATGATAAAATAAGTTTCTTTGAATAGATTAAAGTCTAAATCAAACTTAAGAAAAACACTAATCAAGAACCATAATGTGTAAAATGACATTATTGGATTTTCCTTTGTGAAATTTTGCACTAAACTTTGTAATAGACTTTGTAATGTTACAACTTTGAGTGCTGCTGGTTCATTTATATATAATCCCCATTATCCAAAAAAAAAAAAAACCATGGGCTATTGGACATGTACATGTGATTTAACTGTATTTTGTAAAGGGAATAGCTAATCCAAACAAAAATACTATGGTATAGAAGCTCTCATATTACTCTCATCCCTCGATAAGTAATGTTTGAAAATTGTATTCACCATTGGCCTTATTATATTTATTCTTTTTTAGCATATATGTCATATCATGTAATGTTTGCATTTATAAGATGTTTAATTTTTTTTTTTTTTTTATCATGATTATTTCAACATTAGGGAATGGGAGGGACGGATGTAAGCAAGGGTAAGCAGAAGAAACGAAAAGAAAACCTGGAACTGAAAATGAAGGAGAAGACAAGTTATTTCCGTTGAACTTTGTATATGTAACGTGCGTTGGCTGATTTCTTAGAGATGAGCACAACTTAAGCCATAATGCAAATATCATCTTTGAAAATTGGGAGATATTTGCCTCAATTTTGCACCTCTGCCGAATGGTGAATTATGCTAAAAGTGGGAGATATTGCCGCAAGTTTGCACTAGAGATTGGCTAAAATGTTGTTGAATAGCCTTTTGACTTCCTTTTAGTAGTTTGTTTTGGAATTTGTCTTGGCCTGTTGGCTTGTAATTGCTTGTATTCTTGTTAACCTTGGGTAGCTTGTTTTGGTAATTGTACTTGGCTTTGGATTGCCTACAAGTAATTTGTCCCTATCTATTTTTACCAGTTCAATAAAATATGCACTTTTTTTGAAGAAGTTGCAAACATGACTTGCAATTTGAAAAGTCATAAAGCTTTTGTAATATACCACTTTGTTCTAGTTTATAGATTCTATAGAATGAAACACAAAAGGCATATACAAAACTTTTCCATTACATAATATTCAACCATGCGCATATGGATCTTAACATATAGAAATATACATTTACATTGCTTTTAAAAATATTTACAAATAGAAAAGTACACTTCCATTACATATACCACTAGTGCCTAACTAAAAGCTACTCATACATGCAAATATAAAACCTAACATGTTTGAGTAGCTTCATTAGTTACAAAAATTGTTAGATACTATTTCCAACAAATTGTCTAATATGTTGTTGTCCGCTAGCTGTCATTTGTATGTGCCATATATTGTCCATTAGCTGTGCAAAAAATTGTCCAAAAATATTGACTAGCTTGCCAAATAAGACATGCTCTACAAAAATATAATTCAAAAAGTCTCCAATATGGTACTCTTCAAGGATTATAAATTATCATCAAGAGCTACTGAAACCTGCAAATATGCCACCAAACATAAATATAAGTATGAAAAAAAAAAAAAACCTTAAGAAAAATATAGGTTCAAGTTGTAGCAAAAATCACAAAGAATATGCGTACCTGATTTGTCTCAACAATTTGTCCAACAACATAGTCTTGTCCAACCAAATGACTACAAAAGACAGATTCCTACATTTTATATGTTAACAAATTTACGTCAATGACATGTTTATCTTATTATTTCCTATGAAAAAGAAAACCAAACCTTACTAAAATTGTGGAACTTCTTAAATTATTATCTATCAAATGGCTAAAAAAATAATGTGTTACTCGTAGAAGAATAGACTAAAATGGTATGGGATGCAAGCCTTTTCACCATTCAGCAAAGATAACAAGGAAAACAATGGGTAAACTACATGTTCAAACAAATCTTTAATTAGGTTTAGACAATCACCATTTGGCAATGCTGTTCAAGGACTTCATAAACAATAACCTCATCACTTGTTCTGAATTTTCTTTTATGGTAATTATTTGTTTATTCATTTTGTAATGATTGCTTTATGTGTTTTGTTAGTTGACAAGTTAGTCACTGGAATTAAGAGGTTATAACAACTAACAAGATTGATCCAAAACAGAAAGTGTAGCGACTGAATGCCTATTAACCATGTTATACGTTGCAAATCGAGAAGATTCCACATTACAACATCACTGAATGCCTATTTACCATGTTAAAAAATGCAAATCGAGAAGATTCCATATCACAATATCACTGAACATGTAAAGAAAGGAAAAAAGTAAAGAGCTGCAAATGAAGTAAAAACAAAGTAAATGAAATTGATTCTCTCAACTTTTTTGTTATGTAAGTTGAGATAGGGAATGGATAAAAGCCATATAGCCTGAGCCCCAAGCCCACCCAAAAAGGAGTAATTTAACCCCCATGATAGCTTGGGTACATATGAAGCTGATATCCAAAACACAAGCGACTATCTAAGCCTTGTTTTAGGAGATGAAATCTAGACTTAAGTATAAGTAGCTCTATCTAAGCCTTGTTTATTCACAATCCAAAACACAAGTGACTCCTAAACAATTTCAAAATTCAAATAAATCTAATTCCATTTATTGTGAAACTTGAAAACTCAAACCCAAAGATTCATACCTGAGTGAAATTATCCACCAACTGTGAAACTTGTTCAACATTACTATGTTCTTCAAGAGAATTAATGTCAACTGAGGAATTGGCCTATAACATTTGCAAAGAATAATTGTCACATAAACTTAAAATAAATTTATAGACATATAGATTCATATATTATAGTGCAATATAGCATATCTTACTTTATTTAGGCATCCAAGTGATTGAACTTGTCTTGACTCACATGCCTTTTTTCTTTGAGATTTAGGATTTCTTGGCCGTTCTAACACACCTTTCAACCTTGATTTTGGACGTCCAACAGTAGCTTTTGTTTTAATCCCACGTATATCTTGAAAAGTTATTCCCTCATAGGATTGGCATCCATTATCACCTTGTAAAACATCCCCAAGAACAACTTCATCATGGACCTCTGTCTGATCCTCCATGCTAAGGGAATAACATTTTTTCCTCATTTCTTGCAAATCCTTCAATAATGTGTCAGAACATCTTTTGGCATAATCATACATTATCTCAGACTCTGCTGCAAGTATGGAAACTTCACGAAAATTGTGGCATAAATGAGAGTAACGCTTTCCCAATGACTCTTGAGCATTACCTTTAATATCAACACCATGATAGTTCTTGATAGAACCAACCTTTGCATCTTGTGTCCATCTTTTCAATATATAATGAGTTGGAAGTATCTTAATGTTTTTTTTGTCAAGAACCTTCAAAGCATGGACACAAAGAATTCCTACAAAGCTGAACTTCATGCAACTGCACTGAACATTAGTTGTTGAGATTTCATATTTAACTAGGTGCTCTTGAGTTTTTTGCCAATATTTAACTTTGTATTCAATGATAGTGTCAGATTTACTAACCTTGAAAATTGTACAATCCCCCATCTTCATATATTCATCTTGAAACATTTTGAACATTTTTGGAGTGTACAACTTTACAGCATGTCTCAATATCTCTACATCAAGTTGTAAAACTGGTGTTGTCTGCCTCATTTTGAACTCAGCTTGTAGTTCTTGACGTCTCCTATCAGCCAAAACTCTAGAGTAATGTCCCAAAAAAGTAAGCAAATTATATTTCGATTTCAAGTATTTCTTCAACACATTGTTCATTGATTCACTACGTTGGGTGCTTTTCATATCAGCAGTAAACATATGTCGACCATATACCATGGCCCATTTTTCTTTTAGATCAAATATCCCACACAACCATTTATTATTAGTAAGATCATATTTCTCAAGCATATTATTCCATGCAACTAGCCATTCATCTTCATCTTCATAATCATACATACAATTGCCCAAATCAGCTACAAATTGCTTTGATGAATTAAATACATGACTTAGTTTCTTAGCAGCATTTTGATAAATATGCCATACACATAAACGATGATTTGATTCAACAAATACCTCTTCTATTGCCTTAGCCATTGCAGCAGACTGATCTGTAAGTATAGTTTTTGGCTGCTTCCCTGACATTGCACTCAAAAAAGTTTTAAACAACCACGTAAATGACTCTATGGTTTCATCATAAAGTAAAGCTGCACCAAATATGGTTGTTTGTTTGTGATGATTAACCCCGATGAATGGAGCAAATGGTCGATCATATTGATTTGTCCTATAAGTTGTATCAAAACACAAAACATCTCCAAAGTGGCCATAATCAACTATTGATCTAGCATCAGCCCAAAATATGTTCAATATTAGACCATCATCATCAACTTGTACTGAATAAAAGTAAGATGGATCTTCTAATTGCATATTATGAAAGTATTCCATCACAGCACGAGCATCACCTTTCTTCAAAGCCTTTCTCCTCTCACGATGTACATGATTTTTATAGTCATAATCTAAAAAACCAAGATTTTCATGACCACCAACTTGCATGCTCAATAAATCTATAGTTTGTTTTATTGATATTCCAGACTTCTCTGCATCATTTGCAATAGCTTTTTGAGCAGGTGCAATTTTTCTTTTTGATCTTAACATATGTTTCATTGGTGAAGGAGCAAACTCATGATTATGTTGTTCATGAAAAGAAACAACTTCTAACATACCATCTTTTTGAAGTTGACATACCATTTGTGCTAAACAACCTACTCGGGAGATTGGGCGATGAAAATGTACCTGTTCTTGGCGTTTGTCAACACCTCGTTCACCCTCTTTTGAGCAACAAAATGTTCTCCTTATGACTTGTCCCATGTTTCCTCTCTTTATAAATTGTTTCCGTACACTGAAGCCAATTCGGTGGGCATAATCTTTGTAAAATTCATATGCACTATCATCACAATCAAATTTCATGCCAATTTTTGGAGCGTCTATTGCAGTGCTTGATTTTTTTGGGCTTCCATGAGTAGGTACTACTTGAGCCTCCTTTTGAATAAAAAAATAAAAAATAAAAATAAATAAATAAAAAAATTAAGCAGATTAGGAAAATAAATTTGCATATGGAAAAAAAAAAAAAAAAAACATGTAAATGAATTGATGTGCATGTAAATAAAAACATGTAAATAAATTTGATATGGTTTTCTTTTCTATCTACCCCATATAAACTTACTGTTCTAGATATTAGTGGCAACTTATTCACTGGTTATGTACCAAAGACCCTTGGTAATTTGGAACAAATCCAATTGCTCAACTTGGGGTATAACAACTTCACTAGTGAACCTTTTCCAGAATCTAGCTTTTTTGACTCTCTGCAAATATTTGAAAATTTTGGGTATACAATCTAATCCACTGAATGACCTCCATTCTGCCTCCCTTGGGAATCTCTCCACTTCTCTAGAGAAAATTGATGCTTCTGCTAGCCAGATTAAGAGCAAGATTACCCCAGGAATTGGTAATTTGAGCAATTTGGTAGACTTGTACCTAAACAGCAATGAGTTCATTGGACCTATACCCTCTGCATTAGGAAGGCTAGTTAAGTTACAAAGGTTGGAAGTTCAATACAATAATCTATAGGGAACCATTTCAACTGACCTTTGTGGAATGAAGAACTTGGGTCAACTAGTTCTAAGCCGAAATATGCTTTTTGGTTCCATACCATCATGCTTGGGTAATATGCCTCTCTTAAGATATCTCTCACTAGACTCTAATAAGCTAAGTTCCATGATACCTTCCACTATGTGGAGCCTTGAAAACCTCTTGGATTTGAACTTGTCATCAAATTCTTTAATTGGCAATTTACTTCCAGAATTTGGAACTTTTAAGGCCATGATTAATCAACATAATAAAAAAAAAATTATTATATTTTTCTGTGTATATAAACACTGTTTATAGAACAGAGCACCTTATGTATTTTTCTGTGTATATAAACACTGTTTATAAAAGTTTCAAATAACTGTTTTTTTTTTTTTTTTTTGGCGCCTTTAGGGAGTTAGTTATATTTTTCTGTGTATATAAAACAGAGCACCTTATGTATTGATTTCATTCATTCTTTTCCCAATTCTTGTAATTCTCTCTCAATCAATGAAATCCTTTCAATTCTATTTAGATTTCTCAGTTTTTACAAGAACCTAAGTAAAACTGTAGCTAAGTTTTTTCAACCCAAAAAAAAGCCTCAATTTTCCTTCAACTGTTACAAAGATTTCCAATGCAAACAAACAAAACCTCAAAAAAATTTCCCATTTAAACATTTTCCTCCAAAAAATTATTTTAAAAGAAAATCCACAAGAATCAAGAAAAAACCCAAGAGCAAACTTTGAAAATCCACCAAAATTCGAAGCTACAAAACTCAACTAAGATCAGGCAAGCTCCAATATTCAAACTTTGAAAATCAATCACAAACAATGAACAACAATAGAAATAACAAACCAATGCATAAAAATCTAAAATCTGCTAATGGAAAACGAACCTTGAAAAAGGTTGAGCAGTCGGCTCTGTTTTCGTCATAGAGATTATTGCGAAAGGAATCGTCTTTGTGTTCGTCACAGAGATTACCACCAAAAGAATCATCTTTGTCTTCATCACAGAGGTAACCGCGAAAATAATTGTCTTCATTACTGAGATTGCCACAAAAGGAAGGGTATGGAGAGGTGGTTCTCGGTGGCGACAAGTTGGGTGGGGGATGGGGAAGGCAGAGAGGGAGAAGGGGGAAGGGAGTGGGAACGGCAGAATGAGAGAGGTTTGGAGGGAGTGGCGCCAACTGAGAGGGAAGGGATTGGATGGGAGGAATGGCGAAGCGTGGTGGATGGGTGGGACTATCGGAATCGGAAACAATGGAAAGATCAGGGGGGACAGGCGGAGGGAGCATTGGTTGATTGCGGCTGAGATCAATTGAAGAGAGAAAGGGAAAAGAACGAATGAGAGAGATGGAGATGGGATTTGAGCTGTATAAGGCTGAAGGAAGGAGACAGAGAGAGTGTGAGTGACTGGTGTGGTTTAGGACTGAGCTTTTCGTTTTGGTTATGGTGGGAAATAATTGCTCTTTTGATAATAAAAAAAAAAAAAAAAGAGAGGGAAATATGGCACAGGTTGCACTAGGGAGAGAGCCTAACGTCTGACTTAACAGGGAATTGAGTTAACGGGAGTTTTTTATCTTGGTTACTTCTTGAATTTCAGCTTTAGTGGGTTGGACAGGTGTTCCACTCTGATGGAGACACATCACAGGTTGAAGAGAGTTCCTGCAATCCAGGTTGCAGAGAAACTTTCTCCATATCGAAATGATCAATTTTCCAATTTGAAATTTCCTGAAAATGATTGTGTTTCCATTTCTCGCTTTTTCACTGGGTATATAGGTGGCTTTTCTACATCTGAGCTTAATTTCTTTATAAACACTCGCAAGCAAATGGCTCATAATACTAGTCTCGTCATAGCTCTACTTCACATATTTGCCTTGTCATTTCTGAACATTCTTGTAATAAGCAATGGTTTCGAGAGTGGTGAGATCAGCTGCTTGAGGTCCATTAAAGAGTCACTAGAAGACCCTTACAACAAATTCAAACATTCATGGAACTTCAGCAACACCACGAGAGGTTTCATCTGTAACTTTGTTGGGGTCACTTGCTGGAATCCAGATGAAAACAGGATTATTGGTATCGAACTCGGGAACATGAGGCTCAAGGGCCAGTTCCCTCGAACCAAGAACTGCTGGTTATTGACACATCTTAACCTCTCAGGTAACGAGCTTGCAGGCACCATCCCATCTGAGATATCAGACTGGCTCCCGTTTGTGACAGTCCTCGATCTTCCTCCAACAATTTTTCGGGTGAAATTAATCCCAAAGCGCATATGGAATTGCACTTATTTGAACGTCCTTCGACTTGACAATAACCAGCTAACGGGACTTATTCCTCCAGAATTTTTCCTGCTACATAGGATAAAAAACTTCAGTGTTGCTAACAATCGGTTGTCAGGGCCGGTGCCTATGTTTTACAATCTTACCTTTCCTGCAGAAAGCTATGCAAACAATCCAGGACTTTGTGGGGCACCATTGGATCCATGCATGGCTGCTCCTGCGAAGTTTCATGTTCTCTTCAAACAAGGATTTTTGGTAGGCTGGGTTTTCTCTACGGTGTCGGTGGTGGTGGTTATATTTCTTTATACTCCCTGGGTGCCTCTACTGAATGCGACAACCAAGAACAACAAAAGAATGAAAGAAGAAATTAATGGAAGCCAGGGCTCTGCAACAACCGAAAGAAGCAAGAACGTAAAGATAATCTCTCGGGGCTTATTTATTTTTATTTTTTTAATATCAAAGAATTATTTCTTCGTCTTCTTAAAAAAAAAAAAAAAAAAAAAACTTTCCTTACATCTTTATTATTCTTATGTTCAGTAGCAGCTGTAGGAATCTTTTAATTTTAAGATGGTGGCTAATAAATTTAAATTATGCAAGATTTAATAAAGTAATAAATTAAATATTTGTTACAATAGGAAATTGTTTCAATAATAAATTTTTTTAATAACATGGTTTTGTCCTGTTTTTGTTGGGTTGATCGATGTTTGTTATTATTTGGACTAATATTTATTGTTGTTATTTAAGTTTTTATTTTTTATTTTTTTATTTTTTATTTTTTTTATCTAGAGAAAGGGATTAAGGATTATATTTGGGGGTAGAATTAATTTTAGAGTAATGTTACATTTACAATATTTTTACAATAAATCTTATGTAAAAAGCTGTTTATTAAGGGGTAAAAAATAATATCAATATAACGCTTAAATTAGAATCAGTAACAACTTATCACATTGAATTTTTATTTTGAAATTATTGTGAAACCGTTGTGAATGTATCAATTTTATTTTAGTGAACCCAAATTTTTGTAATTAGCAAGTCAGAGTGTTTAACATTTTTACTTTTTATTATAATAGTTACAATAAGTTAGTTTAGCAAACAATTTTTTTTTTTTTTTTTTTTTTTTAAGTATGTATATATATATATATATTTGCAAGTCAGGTGGTCCTGTGACCCTAGCTTGCATGTGGAGCCCACTGCTTATGTTTTGACATTAATATATGATAGACATGGTGCACATACATGGACGGCTACGCAAAATAGATGCCCTCTATGGCTCTATCTCATTACCAGCGTTCCATTTTATACTCGATCTCCATTAATCTCAAAAAGCTGTGTTTGATTTTTTTTTTTTTTTTATTTATATAGATTTTAGTTATTTTATAGGCAAATTATATTGTTGCATTAAATTCACATAAGATTAATTGAGAAAAATATAATGAGATTTAAAAATATTTTACAAACAAATAATATAAATGAAGAAATTTGAAAGAACATTAGGCACAACCACACAAGAAAATACTAATTAATTTATGTGTTCTGATATTAGGCTTACATATAAGCTAGGGAGAGATAAAGATAAAATTTCACTAAATATATGGAGATTACAAAGGTAATATAGATGTACTTTCCTAAAAACTTAACATTCTTTTCATAGAGTTTCAACCTGTTTCCAAAAAAAAACCTAAAGTAATTTTGGTTTGCTCTAGTCTAATTAGGGCACATCATAACTCAAAATACAAAGAAATTTAGGAGTTGTTTGGTTTTAGTGTTTAAATAACAGTTTTGCAGTATTTAAACAACAATAACATTTCTGTAATGTATTTCTATAATATTCAAACACGAATTTCTATAACACTAAAAACTTAACAACAATACTAAAAATTTTCAACCAAACGTGCCCTAGTATTTATAAAATTTCAAAGTCGGCATGATGCCTATCCTTTGTGGGATGAAATATTGTGCTACACGTAAAATATTAACCCAATTTAAAACAAGTCTTTTTTTTTTTTTTTTTTTTGAGAAAGAATTTAAGACAAAGTCAAAAAGAATAAGCGTGTGACAATTCACACCACTGACTAAAGAATCTCCACCTTGACCTTCGAATCAAGTCACACAAACAACACTTCTCTATCACCTCCATCCAAAATCATAATTAAGAGCAAACTCAAACGCAAAGACCAGTAAAAAACTTGAATTTGTACAAAGGAACTGTAGGAATAAACGGTTCCTTGTGATTGAGTGAATTAAGATTATAGCGAAAAGAGAGTACAAAATAAAGTACATAAGAAATACGAGGATTACATGATTTAGCTTAACGGCTTATGTTTACAAAAGAAATTTTTATTAAATGTTATATTTTTCTTATATGAAAGTATAGTACAAATCTTAGAAAGCCACATCTTCACTATACTTTCAGTTCTCTCAATTACAATGAACCCTAAGTAGAGTTTAAATAGAAAGAGAGAGCTACCGGTTAAATATGCATGGACTCACAATAAAATTGGCATCTTGGGCCTACACTCATAAATCTAATACCTCTAATATGAGGGAACTTAGTCATCATGTCTATTGGATTATCTATAGGCCAAATTTTCTAAAGCAAAATATCTCTCTCATGAATAATTTCATGAACAAAGAGGAAGCAGAAATCAATGTTCTTGATTATTTGTTAGATAAATAGCACTGTGGCTTTCACATAATATGCAAATGTTTTCCTAAGACTTCTATCAAAACAAGTACCTAGCCAAATATCCTCTTAGTCACTTATGTCACTGCCATGTATTTAGTCTCACGTTGACAATTCTATAGTGGATTTTAGTGTCCGTCTCCAACTCAGCAGTGCTTTAGCATATGTAAAAAGTAGTAATACTAATATAGCCAAATAGCCTTTTCGTTCAACAAATTCTCTACCACTTAAAACAAACAACCATGTGTTAAATTCTGCTTTATTTTCCGTTCAACACTAACGCAGCATGCAAAAATGATGATTGGTTCACAGATTTCTCAATTGGAGAGAATGATTACTAGAATGAGCTTTACAGAACTTAGAGAGGCAACTGGCAACTTCAACACACATAATTTCATCGGGCTGGGAAAGATTGGGATAATGTACAAGGCAGTGCTTCCAAATGGTTGGCCACTTGCAGTTAAGAGGTTCTATGAATCTCCATCTTTTGAAAAGCAATTTGTATCTGAGCTATTTGCTCTTGGTAGATTGAGACACAAGAACCTATTTCCCCTCTTGGGGTACTGCAAAGAAAGGAAGGGAAAGCTTTTGGTGTACAAATATATATTGAATGGTAACCTTTGTGATTGGCTACATGCAATGGAGGGCAATGATAAGATCTTGGAGTGGCATTTGAGGATTAAAATTGCAATCGGGATAGCAAGAGGCCTAGCATGGCTTCACCATAAGTGCAATTTCCGAGTAGTCCATCTTAGCTTGAGTTCTACGTCTATCTTACTGGATAAGAATTTTGAGCCCAAGATATCAAATTTTGGAGGGGCAAAAATATCAAATTCCGAAGGGGCATTGTTCTTGGATTCTATTGACATTGACTCAAGCAATGGCTCTTTTGTAGACAGTGGAGTTTGGGAGTTGGGTTTTGTCAAAAAGGATGTGTATGACTTTGGAATTTTACTGCTTGAGCTAATTATAGGAAAGGAACCCTTTGAAATCAATAATTATTCGAAAAGTTTGAATGGGAGTTTGCTTGATTGGATTACTCATCTTTTGACTAGTTCTTCTAATCTCTACAGTGTCATTGATAAATCTTTGATTGGCCGAGAGTTTGATGGTGAAATCTTTCAGTTACTTAGAATTGCATGTACGTGCCTGAACCCTTTTCCTGGTCAAAGGCCTACAATGCTTGAATTATACACTACAATTAGTATTTTGGGGGAGAGACATGGCATCACAAATGACACTGAGACATTGAGGCAATCTGAAATTGCTCCTCCAAGTTCCTCAAATGAAATTGTTGAGTTAGAAATTACATAGACCAACTGAAGTATGAGATACAAATTGTAACTACTGTATTGAGAAAAATACGTAACATAATAATTTGCTACGTTGTTAACTTGGGCTTCGTTTGCTTGCTGTAATCTTTTTTTGTTGTAAAAAAAGCAAATAACTATAAGTTGTATTGAATCTATATATAATGGCAAATAAAGTCATATATATGCATCGAAGCACGGATCACTTAAAAAAAAAAAAAAAAAAAAGATCATACTTTTTCTATATGTGTATCAGTTGTCCTGGTTATTGGCAATTTGGCATTTATATATTCATTTAAAATAATTGTTCAAATTTCCAAAATAGATTTTTTTTTTCTTTGTTGAAATCAGATGCATCTTCGTACTCTGTTGATGGACTACTTGTATAGCTACTATTTGTAAGGGTATGGCCAACTGCTATCGTTTCTGATAATAAAGAATTACCCTATCAGTTTGTATTTCCTCGTTTGCATGGGCCACTGTTTAGTCATTTATCATTTTAGATCTATAACAATTGACCATATGATTTGAAAAATTACGTTACCCTGGTCTATGAGGACATAATAACCCTGCTAAAGCTGATCATTGCACATTTGAAAATTTTAAAAATTAAAAAAAAAAAGCCATACCAATTAGCTAAGCTTTCTACCCACGTTGAGGATCAGGTTCATTTGCATATTTGATGAAGAAGCGTTTTGCTGCAGTAGTTAATGGAAATTAATTTTCTTGGCTGACTTTTTTCTAGTTGATCCCAACTAAAATTGATCAATGAAGTAAATTGGCAAATATGATTTTGGGATCATTAAAACCGGATGACCCATGGGCCCTACAAAATTTTCAAGAGATCTTTTCGTTTTTGCTTTTTATTACTTTATTAGAGTTTTTTATTGCATCATTACCATTATTGTAAGGTCAGTCCAAAACTCTAAGGTAAAGCGTCATTTCTATTTGAAATAGATCTATTTTATGATTTAGATCAAAGCATAATTGGTACTCATGCTCTTAATTAATTCCTCTTTGATACCTAATGTAAATTAATTATTTTAATGATAACAGATATCAAAACTGGCTGAGATTTTTTTTTTCTCATGCATTTCTCATTCTTCGCACTCTCAATTTGTCCCTATGTTTTCTCTTGCAAATGTTAATTGGGTAAATATTGACAAAAGGGATTGAATTTTTAACCTATCTCTGATAAAAAAAATCATTTAGGTAATAGACAAATACAAAAATGAACTATAATAGAAAAGTTAAGTATCTTTATTTCAATTAAAGTTCATAAAATGTATGGACTAAAACATTATTTGTTTTTCCTCCCTATTGTTGAGATAATTTTTTCGATAACTAGGTCTTTATCATGATTTTATGAATATCTATTTAATTTAATTAACTGATACAAACAATTATCATGTTTTTATCATTAATGGTATCAGAGTTATACTATTATCTTTACTAGCGTTTAACCCGCTAGGCGACTATCTCATTTGCTTCTATAGTAGAGCCGACCCTAATTGTGAGTGGTAAGGAGAAAAAGTGGAGAGTCCATGCAAAAGTGACTTGCAGCTAATTATAATTTGTCACGTAAGATAATTGTGAAGTTTTATGTGATAGTAAAATTACTCGTAAACTTATAAACAGTAGATTGGCCCAAAAAACGTAACTGTAGGGGAAGCAAAATCTGATATGACCTGTGGACCTGACATGACTAAACGGTTTGTAAGCAGGTCATGAGATGAGGCTAAAAGCGTTTGGGTCATATTTGAGTTGACATGGGTAACCCGTTTAATAAACGGGTCCTGTCCATGTTCAACATGTCCATTTAACCTATTTGGCTCATAAATTTATTAGCTTTTGTTATTATTGCAATTTATGATTGTAATTATATGTTTATTACTCTATTTATAGTTGTAATTGTATTTTAATTTTAAATATATAGGAATTAGTAACAAGTTATTTAGGTAAGTATGATCTATTAATCAAACAGGTTATTAAACAGGTCATTGATATTGATCTTTACATAAATTGTTAATTAAATGGATTAAAAGTGTTGTGTCTGGTTGACGTATTTAATAAACAGATTGTGTTAGTATTGAGAATTCTTAATAAATTTACTAAACAAGTTTGAATTAACCCATTCATTACTTGACATGACACAAATCTGTCCCGAACATGAATTTCCACCCTACGAAATTGTTCCGTGGAAAAACATAACGTAGACTTATAGAAACTAGTATGCATAATTAAAGGATTGTGGCCCACATTGACTCTATAGCAGTCACTGCTTCATCTTTCTTATTTTCCTGGCCGCTGCCTGAAAGAAATGAGGCGTCCTTCTTTGAAAAAGCATGGAACCACCCTATTTCTATAATTCACCCGCACTAACACTGTAATTGACTAATTCGTTAGAAGAAAACGTACGTTGTTAGCTTATGTAAGAGGCTTGTCCTTCTTTGAAGATGCAAGGAATCACGCTCTTTCTTTTATAGCGAAGAATAATAAGTGGTTCACATTTGGTCCTACTCCTTTTGAGTACCGATATATTGACTAGACTTTCATTCCTGCTATATCATCCAAATGAGTTGTTTTTCTTATGTGGTTTGATGCTTCTAATGTTCTACATAAGCAAAAGATTTTACAGTCTAATTTCCTTTTATTATTTCATCTAATTCCTGTCATCTTATTCGTGTCAATACTCATGCTGCGAAAATCTCAGACCCAAATGCTTCCTAATGCAAGAGCTCTGGTTTTGCTCCACATTCTTGTCTGCTCATTATTGCCAGGTACATTTAGCCTGAGTTCTGGTACCCTGAGTGATATCTTTTGCTTGAAATCAATTACAGATTCCTTAGAGGACCCTCTCAATAATATAAAATCTTCTTGGACCTTCAACAAAAAAGGTTCTTTCTGTGGGTATGTTGGGGTCACTTGTTGGAACTCATTTAGGGTACGAGGTTTAGATCTAGCTAACAAGGGGCTCAAGGGCGAGTTCCCTAGGGGCCTTGTGAACTGCAGCGAACTATTAATGTTAGACCTGTCAGGTAATGTAATTTCAGGTTCAATCCCACAAGATATCAACCACATATTACCCTCTATAAAAATGCTCAATCTCTCAAACAATCACTTGTCCGGGGAAATCCCATTGAGCTTCGCTAATTGCTCTAGTCTAGAGTTCCTGAAACTTGACAACAATAGGCTTAAGGGTCGAATCCCTAAGCAACTCGGCCAGCTCAGGTTGATAATCTTTACTGTTACTAACAATTTGTTGTCAGGGCCAGTGCCAGACTTTGTCAGCAGGGATACAATCACGTCCGAGAGCTATGTAAATAATAGTGGACTTTGTGGTGGGCCTTTGGATTGCTGCAAAAATGATGGTGGATGTTCCTTTGAAGGTTCATTCAAAATTGGATTTAAACTTGGTTTTATACTGTTTTGCACTCTTGTAAATACAAATATTTTACTGTGCTATTGGGTGAGAATCGTGACATCATATAAGAAGAATGAAACGATGCCCACAAAGACAACAGTGTTGAACTTGGAGGAGTGCAGGAAGAACAAGGGTAAACAAGTTGATCAAATTACCCCATTGCCAGCCAAGGGCCTTCATCAAGAAGAAATCATACCGGTACTTTTTCTCGCTCTTCTAAATATTTGAATAATCGTTCAAAAATCTCGTAGTTGGATGACATAAGAAAGCTATCTTTTATTAAGAAAATTAGGATTTAATTAAAGGATAAATACTCTTCCACCCTAATAGGGTATGTGTAACAAAACTACCCTTAATCAGTCAAAATTTTTGTAGTTTAGTAGCATAAGTACACCATCATTTATTAAAAAAATTAGGAATTAAATCCCAACGATAAAAAAAATAAATAAATAAAAAGAAAAGGTACTGTCATTCTTTATTCAACTGACTTGTGTTGAGTAATAATTGAGTCAGAGATAAATCAATAACTCTTTGATTCTGTTGCTTAATAGAATTTTATTGTTCACTTTGTTTCCTAAAAGTCTAGAGTGATAATTTTTTTACAAGAATCTTATAATTGTTGTGGCGATGAGCTATAAATAGTAGAAAATAAAAAAGATGTTAATGGTGGTTCCAGGAAAATCAATAACATAACTTAATTAATATGCAAGTCAACAATTGTGACAGGAAAACTTTCCTTTATATTCATTTTGCAATATAAATTTATATTGTAGACACATAAAAAGCATGGTTTTTAAACTTGAACCAGACTGGACTGTCTAACCAGATTAATTGGAAATCAAACTAAAGTCCAATTTTTAAGCATGCAGAACCGTAATTGTTAAGTTGTAAAGATTTAGGATTAAATGTTTAGAATTTCAACTTGTATGTGTTAACAAACAGAGAACAAGAACATGTCTAGAATAGGTGTTAGACATTGCTTAAAGTTGTACAAGTCAAAACTCAAGATTCTACAAGCTGCAGGAAGAATAATTAATTTTCTGTGAAGGTCGACTGATCGAAGGGTCAGGCTTGATCAATCGAGAATCGCAAAAAAATAATTTCTGTGGAATTTTTAAACTGGCCCAAGCCCACAAAAGCGTTTAGGTTTTAGTCCAACACTCTTACGTATAAAAGGAAAACCCTAGCCATGTTTTGAAAACTCTTAAAAGACTTGTGAGTTACTCCTATGAGATCTGAGAGGTTCTGTACCTTCTAACTCTACAAGCGTCTACTGGAACAAGATCTACAATCAAGTGCTAGTGGAATCTAGTTACTGCATAGATCAACAAGTCGTGATCTGAAACCTTTGAGTGAGATCTCAAAGTCACAAGCGTGGGTGCTTGTGTGCTGCAAATCTAAGAGAGAAGGAGTTCGTGGATTCAGAATTTGCACGTGGTCGCGTTAGTAAGTTACTATTGGAGGTAGTAATAGATTTAGGGTTAAATCTTTTACAAAAACTCTAATTCTTTATTAGTGAATTTGTTTTACCTTGAAGATAGTTTAGTCAAATTCTCCCCAAGTTTTTATCTTGAAACTGTTGGTTTCATTAGTTTTTTTAGATCATCATATAGTGAAGTTATTTATTTTCCGCTGGATTGCATGATATGATTTACTATTGTTTAACCTAGATCTAAATAATTAACCTAAGTAACTACTTGACTAATACATTAGGTTAAACAATCTATTTTAAGAGATCTAAACAAACAAATAGTAATATTTAGAAAATCAATACAAATCGATCAATGAACTCAATGTTTAAAAAATGGACCACACTAGCCGATTCAACTAGGAACCAAGCACCAGTTCGGTCTGGAAAAATCACTCAAAATAAGTAAAACAACAATATTGCTCACATCAGGTATGGTACTTGGGTCCAAGACTACAAAGTGGACCAGTTGTCAACTTACCAAAACATCTATTTTATCATAGCAAGGTTCTCAAAAAATATAGCTTTTAGCAACTAAAAAAATTATTTTATCTATTTTAATATCTCATTTTACCATTTATCCAACATCAAAAGTTCTATTTTAAAGAATAACACATTAAAATAATATATAAAATCCAATAACGCATTAAAATAATATAACTAATTTCTACACATGTACAAAAAGCTCACATACAACCATGGCTACTGCCAAACACTCAAACCCACAACCATATCCAAACACCCATTTAACAAAACACCCAAAAAACAAGAAATTCTCAGGCTTCAAGTCCCTATGAATCACCCCATGCCTATGGAAAAGTTGCACAACTGAGTTCCACAAGCTAATTAAAACCACCACCAACAAGAGACCCACGACAAAACCACCACACAAACCCAGCCACACTGAAAACCCACCACACAATCGCGGTGACAAGCAACCCAGGACAAAACCACCGCACAAACCTAACCACTCTGAAAACCCACAAGACAACCACAGCGACAAGCGACCCACGATAATGATCAAACCAGCCACATCGATCGACCCAGCCAACCACAGCTCCCAACGACCTACTGCACCAATTGACCCAGCCACACCCAAACCCACCACATGAGCTACCTATTGCACCGATCGACCTATTCATGGCACCCAAACACGATGAAAATCATCGCACAAGCCTGGGCAAAAGGGAGAGAGGGCTGGGTTGGGCAGAGATAAGGTTGGGCAGAGAGAGGTTGGAGGGAGAAAGGGTAGGAGTTGTGTTGGGTTGTCTGAGATAGTGGAAACAAGGCACGCGTGTGTGGGAATGAAAAAATTGGTTTTTGCTTTAACATCCAGCTAAAGTGAGCTGCCGGAGATAGCAGGTCACTGTAGTTGACACTCAAAAAATTTTAACTTTAGCTTCTTTGATGTAGCATGTGTTTTTAGTGACTTGGTTGCTAAATGACTATTTAGACATTTTAGCAAGCTTCCTGTGAATGCTCTAACCACTATGCTATGGCTGTTGTTGATCCTCCTTGTGGAAAGTATCCCATACGAATAATGAAAAAAACTTTCATTAATGTTTATTTATATTATACCTAATATTGACACTCTTTTCTTATATCAACCATCTCAAAAGGGGGAATGTATTAAAAGAATCATAATTAAAATTCTTTCAAATATATTCATAGTCTTATACTTTAAAAAATTAATTATCCTTTAATGTTTCTTATGCATTATTATTTTTATAAACTTTCTTATATAAGTTGTAAAAAATTAAAAACATCAAACAATGCATATATATATATATATATATTTCATTATTTATAATTTAGTTAATTATTAATTAATTATGACGTCATCACGGTCTAATCTCGATCTGATTTAAAAAAAAAAAAAATTAAACCTCTCCCTTTTATGGTTCTTTGAACGGTCCAGATTTTAAACATATAAAAAAGTGGCAAATATTGTACATATTTGCAAAAAATAGTTAAAAAAAAAAAAAATCAATGATCCATGCATTTTTTGACTTCTATATTCTATTGCAATTTTTGATTAATCGTAATTCAAAATGGAAAATTATTTAATCTACAGGTTCCCGAGTTGGAGAGACTGGTTAGTATAATGAACATTACAGAACTTAGTGAGGCAACTGGCAATTTCAGCACATGCAATGTCATTGGGTTTGGAAAGATCGGAATGATGTACAAGGGAGTGCTTTCAAATGGTCGGCCTTCTGCGATCAAGAGGTTACTTAATTCTCAATCTTTTGAGAAACATTTTATTTCTGAGCTATTGGCTTTAGGTAGATTGAGACAATAACATAGTTCCTCTTTAGGATACTGTATAGAAGGCAAGGAAAAACTTTTGGTGTACAAATATATATCAAATGGTAACCTTTATGATTGGCTACATGAGCGAAAGGCAAGCATAAGATCTTGGAATGGCCTTCGAGGATTAAAATTGCTATGGGGATAGCAAGAGGCCTAGTATGGCTTCACCATAAATGCAATTTCCGAGTGGTCCATCTTAACTTGTGTGCAAACTCTATCTTACTTGATCAGAATTTTGAGCCCAAGATATCGAATTTCGGTGAGTCAATAATATCAAATTTTGGTGGGAAATGTTCAAGAACCCAAGAGGCAGTGATGTTTGGGAGTTGGGGTATGTAAAAAAGGATGTCTACGACTTTGGAATTTTGCTCCTTGAGCTAATTACAGGGAAGGAATCCATTGAAATTAATAATTATGCCAACAATTCAAATGAGAATTTGGTTGATTGGATTGCTCATCTTTTGAACTCTTCTGATCTCTACAATGTGATTGATGAATCTTTGATTGGTAGAGGATTCGAAGATGAAATCTTTGAGTTACTTAGAATTGCATTTACTTGTCTTCAGCTCTTTCCTAGTAAAAGGCCGACCTCGCTTGAACTATACAATACAATACGTATTTTTGGAGAAAGATATTGCCTCACAAATGGCTCTGAGATATGGAGGCAATCTGAAATTGCCACTGCGAGTACCCTTTGTGAAATTGTAGAGGCCGAAATTACATAGGCCAATTATAGCATGGCATCCAAACTCCAAAGTGTAATATTTACGTAGAGAAAATCCGTAATGGATTTGGGTTTATGTTTGTTTTCTATGGTCATCTACTAAAGTTTTTTTTTTTTTTTTGGGGAGGGGGGGGGTGGATTTGGGTGCTTCGTGACCTTAAAAAAAATGAGGAAATAAAGTTATATTTGGATCTCTATATTATAGTTAAGACATTAGTTATGTTAGGACAGTACATTAATAGTGTACTTTCTCTTTTTATATTAAAAAAAAAAGTGAGTTTCATCTTATGAGGGAGGAATACGTTATTATATTGATGCACGTTTAATTTTTTATTTTTTTTGGGATAAAAAACTGAAATTCCATTAATATTAACAAGAAGGAACTACATTAGCTAAGAGAGCATGTTCTAAGAAACAAGGGCTCTCCTCAATCCAAGTAACAAATTGCTCAACACCCTGAGCATGTTTTGCTAACAAGGGAGCTACCTTATTACATTTCCTACCAACATGTGATATAGAAAAACTATGAAAAGCACTTAAAAGAGAACTAATTCCACACACAACTGATGCTATCGAAGATGGAGGAGTAGAAATGCCAACAATTGCATTTGAAACCATAACAGAGTCTCCCTCAAGAACAATCTCATGAAAGCCCATATCTCTTGCAAACAAATCCCCAATTCATAAACTTTTGCTTCGGCCTCCAAGGAACCCAACTGCTGATTTAGCTTCATTAACAGAGCTCCCATAAGCAATCCTTCACAATTGCGAATTACAACTCCAACCCTGACTTTCTTTGTTGCACAAAGACAGCCCCATCAACATTTACTTTAAAAACAGAACCCGTTGGAGGTGACCAAACCTGTCTGCAATGTGTTGCCGAAACTAGAGTTGAAGGTGTTGCACTTGTAGAGCTTGCTGAATCTGCAGAATTAGGTGCTGCACTTGGAGAACTTGCTGCATCTACATAATTTGCTGCTTTAAAAGAATCAATATATCTTCCACACCAATTGACCAACTCCAATCCTGTCATAAACTTCCTACCATGTCTTTTCTCATTCCGTCTAGTCCACAAAGCCCAAGCAATGGTCACAGCCAATGAGAGCACATCATTATCACTTTTCTGAACATGCACCAAAAACCAAAACAATTCCATAAAGTCATTAAAAAACTGATCTTGCTGCCTGCAGAAAATTGATGTAAGGGCCCAAGTATTAGAAGCACAGAAACAGCTCCAAAAAACATGGCCTGATGATTCACAACCCATCCTACATTCTTCACATAAATCATTTTCAACAATCCCTCTCCTTTTAAGGTTAGACAATGTTGGTAGAATGTTTTTACACGCTCTCCACGCAAAATGTTCACCTTATTTGGAATTTGCAAGCCCCACAACACCTTCCAAAGTGATGTCATATTGCTATGGTCTGAACTTGATCCTGAATCAGCTTGCTTTCTAGTCTCCATTGCAATTTTGTAGGCACTCCTCAATGAGAACTTCCCATTTGGGGTTGCGCTCCATATCAAAACATCACTAGGCAGAGTTGAACTTAGTGGCAAACTAAGAATGATCTCAGCTTCATGTGGTAAGAAAATCTGATGAATTAAATTAGTCCTCCACTCCCCATTCTCACTGTTAATCAAATCAGAAACAAGAGCTTCACAACCCAACAATTTTGGTGGTGATATTACTTTAAAAGTTGATGGGATGGGCAGCCATTTATTAGACCAAATTCGAATCTTCTGTCCATTTCCAACCCGCCATCTTGCTCCACTCCTAACAATATGTTGTGCAGCCATTATACTTCACCACAAACAAGATGGACGCCTTCCAACAGTAGCTTCCACAAAATCACAATCAGGAAAATATTTAGCTTTAAGAACTTTATATGCAAGGGAATTAGTTTCTATTTGAAGCTTCTAACCTTGTTTAGCTAATAGAGCTAAATTAAACTCCTTAAGTAGTTTAAAACCCACACCACCCTGATTTTTTGGAACACAGAGATTCTCCCAACACATCCAACTCATCTTTCGTTCATCACCCTTCTGCCCCCACCAAAAATTTCTTACCATTCTTGTCAATTCCTCACATATAGAATCAGGAAGTTTAAAATAACTCATAGTGTATATAGACACTGCTTGGGCAACAGCCTTTATCAAAATTTCCTTGCCAGCTCTAGATAATAGCTTTTCCTTCCACCCTGCCAATTTTTTAGCTAACTTCTCTTTAAGCTCCATAAAGGTATTGCGTTTAGAGCGACCCACCAAAGATGGAAGTCCAAAATATTTTTCATGTTGGTGAATGACTTGGGCATCAAATCTCCTTTTGAATTCTTCCTTGATATTAGTAGGAGTATTTTTGCTAAAAAATAGAGAAGTTTTTGCTCGATTTAAAAGTTGACCCGAGGCTTTTTCATAAATCCCAATTATTCTCTACAAAGTTTCACACTCTTCCATGGAAGCTCTACAAAATATTAAACTATCATCTGCAAAAAATAAATGAGAAATACTTGGACCTCATTTGCAAGCAGCCACCCCATGTAACACCCCATTCTCCACTGATTTTTTAATTAATGCAGAAAGTCCTTCAGCACAAATCAAAAACAAATATGGAGATAAAGGGTCACCTTGGTGTAAGCCTCTAGTTGGAATTATAGACCCACTTGGTACACCATTCTTTCCATTATCTTCTCCAACCAAATCCATTCAACCCGGTCTTACGCTTTACTCATATCCAACTTGAGAGAAACCTCACTCACTTTGCCTTTCTTCTTTTGGCTAATGTGGTGCATAGTTTCAAAAGCAACTAAAACATTGTCAGTTATTAACCTTCCATGCACAAAAACACTTTGTGTATCACTAATAAGAGAAGGCAATATTTTCCGAAGTCTATTAGTAAGAGTTTTTGAAGCTAATTTATACACCACATTGCAAAGACTAATAGGATGATATTCAGTGACCTTGGTGGGATTTTTTGTTTTTGGAATAAGAACAATATGAGTCTCATTAAATTTTGGTGGAACTTTCCCATGATTAAGAAAATCCAAAACCATTTTAATCACACAATCACCAACTGACTGCTAAAAATGTTGGTAAAACAAAGGGGGCATACCGTCAGGACCCGGAGCTTAGTTGTATACATCTGCTTCAAGGCTTGGGAGACTTCAATTCCTTGGAATTCTGATGTAAGCATATTGTTCGTCTCCACCGAAACATTTGGCTGAACAACATCTAAGATCTCAGCAAAATCTGTGGGATGAGCTGATGTAAACAGATCCGTGTAGTACTTCATGAAAACTTCCTCAATTATTGAATCATCTTCCTGCCAAATCTGATTTTCATCAAGAATGCCATTAATATGATTCCTTTGAAATCTGCCTGAAGCTCTTGCATGAAAGAATGTTGAATTCCTATCCCCCAACTGTAACCAAGTTAGATGCGATCTTTGACTCCACATAGCTTCTTCCCTATCCTACCATTCATTTAATTCAGTCCATATTCTACATGTCTCCTGGACAAGCTCTAAACTGGATTGTTGCTTCTCAAGCCATTGGAGACGTTGTTGCAGGCTATTAATTTTTGTTTGCACATGGCCAAATTCTTTTTTATTCCAGCTCACCAATTTGTCTCGGTATAAATACATACATTTTAAGAATGGAAATTCGACCCCAGAAAGCAACCCATCCTCCCCCAAGCTTCTGAAACTACTTTCTCATATCTTTCATCTTTCAGCCACATAGCTTCAAAGCGGAATAATTTACACCTACTTCTTCGCTGAACCAGTCTCTTATCCAAGTGAATAGATAATTGTGAATGATCTGAGGTTGAACTAGATAAGTGGAAAACTTTAGCACTTGGAAATAAATTAGACCAGGTTGTAGAGGCTAAAGCCTGGTCAATTATTTCTCTAATTTGAGTGCCATCTCTTTTAATGTACCTCCAAGTAAATTTTGAACCCACGTATCCCAAATCTCTCAAGTCACATACATCAATAGCATCCCTAAAAATCTCCATATGTTTTGCCTACCTAATCCTTCCTCCTTCTTTCTCACTCATCCCCATAATTTCATTAAAATCCACCATAACCAACCATGGTAGATTATCCTTTCGGTGCAAGTATTTGAGAAGTTTCCAAGATTCTTCTCTTTTTGAGGCTTCTGGATTACCATAAAATCCTGTGATGCGCCACCAGCCAATATTCTGACCACCATCCACATGGGCATCTATATACCACTTAGAATAGTCTTGAATATGAACTAAGGACTCAATCTTCCACAAAAGTGCAGTACCGCCACTTCTTCCTTCACTCGGAATAATCAAACCGTGCTTAAACCCAATTTTATTCATACTTCATAGTGTCTAAATTAGCGTTAGTCTCCATTAAGAAGATCAAAGCGGGAGCTTCCTTTTGAATAACCTTCTGTAAGGTTTTGACTGTCCTAGGGTTCCCAAGCCCCCAGCAGTTCCAACTTAGAATACTCATTGTTCCCGGTGGGGTTGCCTAGCAACCTCCGCCGCTTTAAATTGGTTGACTTGATCCAGAGTATGTGAATCTTCCTCCAGTTTCTTTTTCTTCTCAAGGTCCATATTGATAGCCTCCACACTATTAGAGAGTCTACATGTACCCCCCACCCCCACAGACAAGTCTCCTTTTGAATTAGTATTCTTTTCTCTTGTCATTCTTTTCCACGTAGCTTTTTTGGGTACAAAGTCCCTACTACTTTTATAATTGTGAGGATTAGGCAAAACCAACTCACCACTTGTATTTCCACTAGTCTGGATAGTCTCTATAGGACTTCCACTCATCTTAGGAGACTTCCCAACTTGTCGGAGTTTGTAGCCAGATTTATTAGGACCACTAGATATACTACCCACACTGAAAATATCTCTATCAGGTAGGGAGGGATTAAGGTCACTGCATAAACTATCCTTAGTTTTAGAGCTCACAACAACAGATTTACTTGAATTCAAATTCAAATCCAAATAGCCCACCGATAAAGCTCTATCAATATCAGGTAGTTTTTCATTAACATTGGTAACCGACTCCTTATTTTTAGCATCTAAACTTACCGTTGTATTTTGGATCAACTGCTCACCCAAATTTTCCAACTGTCCACTTAACTGTCCAACTTCACCGGAGACAATTCCATCATCTTCTCAAAATCAGTAGAGGTAGAACGTACTACACCAACACTCTCAGATACAGGTTTTACACAATAACTCGGCTCTCTTGGTGAAACATTTGATATGAGAGAAGAACTTAGATTACCCTGATGACGACTTGGAGCATTACTCCTGAAGCCTTTGACATCCACAACAGTTTTCCTTAAAGGATTAAATTGTGTTGCATGGAGCCATTGCCTAAATTGTTGGTCATCAACTTTTAAAGAACCCTTACTCTGTCGCCAAAGAGAATAATCTTTATCATCATGAGAAAACATTTCACACAAGTAGCAAAAGTTTGGTAACCGCTTATACTTGAATGAAACAAATCCTTGAGTACTATCATCAAAACAAATTGATCTTCCACGACACAAAGGCTGTGAAGTATCAATGGCGAGCCGAATTCTAATAAAATTTCCTCCAATCATCTCTGAAACATTATTAGACTTAATAACCTCACCCAGAGTATCTCCAATTTCCATAGCAACATCTGATGTTAACCAACTAAATGGTAGATTATGAATTTGTACCCAAAATTTCGTCTGTGAGAAGTCTACTTTCTCCATGGGAGTAATACCATCATATCTTGTCAGTACAACCAAGTGTCGATCAAAAGACCAAGGTTCTCTCATAAGGACTTTGATTATATCAGATTCAAGTTCAAAAACAAAGAGAAGATGATTGTCACCTGCATCTCTAATTCCGAAGTCATAGCTTGTACGCCATAAAGTCTTGAAAGTCTTTGCCACTGCATCAATACACACATTCCTTTTTGTAAAAAACTTTGCAATGAGAACATACTCCTCAGATTGATTATTCTTTGTTAGCGCCAATGTGTTGCTCTCCTTGTTAGAGAGAGACAAAGTTTTCCAACGTTTTGTAAGATCATCCATAGCCTAAACTACACTGTTTCTAAATACCCACAAGAAACATGAAAACACTCAGACTAAATAAATTCTACATAGAACACAAGCATTTACACAAATCTGGAAGGAAATAACTACTACGGCAAAGGAAGTCAGAGGAAACCAACTGCCAATGGGTAAACTCTAAACGTCTTCCTTAATAGAAAAAGAAACAGATTTCTACAGTGTGGATAGAGTTGAGAGAAACAACTATACCCAACTGAGAACTTAAACATCTACACTCCCTTTCTCACTCAGAATTTTCATGAAACAGTTATCTTGTATCCAACACTACTGACTAACAACCACCATCACAATGCCCCACAACCGAATTTGCCATCACTGAGAATAGCAACGTACTGCTAGCATGACCATCAAACACAGGCTGCGCAGATATTTCTTTTGTTGATGCCAACCGATTTGCTGATCCAATTGCTAAGCTCAGTGCCTCTCAAAATAGTAACTATGTTTCTTTTGCTAACCCACCATGGTAGGGAACTTGCTGGCCTTCAATAATGCTGAGCTCTTTTCTAACAGTTTGATTATTATCTAATATATCATAATAATGGCTTTGTTATTACCAAAAAAAAAGAGAGAGAGAGAGTATTTGCTACGAAATTGCAAGAAAAACACTACCTTAGTTGTAAGATTAAAAAATTTGAAAACTAGTTATTTTTAATTTGCAAGTGGTCTTCACAAAAGAAACATCCATTGCATTTCTAAGAGCATCTCCAACAAGCTCTCTAAATCCAAAATTTAGAGAGTAAACCCACAAAATGGTGCTCCAATAATCTCTCTAAATTACTATTCATTAGCAAAAAGATTTTTTTGCTAATGAACAGTCACTCTCTTGGTTTGATGACCTACTATTCGAGCAAAACAATTAACTGTCATAAAAAATTCAAACCACTAAATAAAATATTCAATTTTACTCAAGTTCACAATGGCTAAGTGCAAACATCTTTATCTAAACTCAATCACAATCAAAATACAAACTCAAATTACAGTCTTAAAACTAATAAAAAAAAAAAAAAGCAACAACAACAACAAAGCAAATCTAACCTATTTGAGCAGTGGTGGTGAGGAGGACGAGCAGTAGTGGAGCGGACAAGGCAACATGTTTGAACACCGATTTAAGGCTAACTCTCTCTTGCTGGCGATCTATGTGTGTGTGTGTGTGTGTGTAAGAGAGAGAGAGAGAGAGAGAGAGAGAGAGAGAGAGAGAGAGGTATGTCTGGAGGTAGAAACAAAAAATGAAAATGAAGATAGAGATAAGAAGCATACGTGTGTGGAGGAGGAAAAAAGAGGAAAAAAAAAAAAAAAAAGAAGAAAGAAATGTATAGATGAAAAAAAAAAGTATAGAGATAAGGGAAAAATAAAATAAAGAATAAGTAATTAAAATTGAGAAATGCTACCACAATATTTTTACAATACTTTCACAATAAATCTTAAGTGGTAGGTTATTATTAGCTAATATTGGTTAAAATAAAATCAGAAAGAGAAAAAAATAATTTTAATAGTATGTTCAAATTAAAATCAGTATCAACTTATCACAAATGACTTTTTATGAAAGTATTGTAAAAATATTATGAATGTAGCTTTTAGGAATGAATGAAGGGAAATTGAAAGGAGAATAAAGAGATATTAAAAGGAGAATAAAGAGATATTAAAGAAAGAATGAATAAATAATATTTAAATGGAATAGAGAAATGATATAAAGTCTGTCAGAAAGTGGATTTAAAAAAGTAAGCAAAAGGTAAAATGTAATGTTCTTTCTCTAAATAGTACAAAAATTTAAAAAGCTTGCTCGAGATGCTCTAAGGCTGCATTTGTTTCGGTTGTAAAGGAAATCTGGAAAATATTTTACACCCTTGAGGATGTTTGGGTACACATGAAAATTTGGTCAAACTGAAAATAAATTTCAGTTGACTGTAAAATATAGTCCCTAACTCTGTAAAACCAATTCCATAGTTATTTTACCTTCAAATCTCATTTTACAGACTTAAAACAAAGAAAGAGAGAGAGAGAGAGAGAGAGAGAGAGAGCAGCAGTAAGTTGGTCCAATCTCCAATCCACACAAACCCATCACGGGTCAAATTGCTCTATTCATTCCCCTCCCTGTGTTGGTCAGTACTATTTCCTTGTCTTCCTTGGCTTTTCTTCTCCTTATCGCGCCGCCTCAGCTCCTATGTCGTGCTCAAACCCATCTTTAAGCACTGCATTTCCCCGATAAACCCAGCCGCCAATCTGTCCCCGATGAACCCAGCTAAACCCACCCTTATTTGACCATCTCGTTCTCGTTGTTGCCACTGTGTAGCTCGTCTCCTCCACCTCTCTTGATCTCATTGCCGCCGGCCTCTAGAGCGACATACCCATGACTGATCTCGTTGTCACCTCCAAAGATTGTCGTCACCGCCTCTAGATCAACCCTCCCTTGACCTGATTTCAACCAAGTTTCTTGATCTACCTCTCTCTTTCCCTCAATCTCTCACTTTTTCTTCCTCCCTCTCTCTAGTTTTACCTAGTTTGAACCCAGCTAAACCCACCCCGATTTGATCATCTCGTTCTCGTTGTTGCCACTGTGTAGCTCGTCTCCTCCACCTCTCTTGATCTCATTGCCGCCGGCCTTTAGAGCGACATACCTATGACTGATCTCGTTGTCACCTCCAAAGATTGTCGTCACCGCCTCTAGATCAACCCTCCCTTGACCTGATTTCAACGAAGTTTCTTGATCTACCTCTCTCTTTCCCTCAATCTCTCACTTTTTCTTCCTCCCTCTCTCTAGTTTTACCGAGTTTGAGAGTTTTAATGGTTTTAATCTGATTTTTGTTTCTTTTAAAAGTTTATATATTGCAATTTTCTATTATAAAATTTGTTTGGAAACTAAGAAAATGTGAGAAATTAGTAGAAAATTTGCATTTTCAGAATGTTACCAAACACTTGAAATTATTGTCTAATATAATTTTTCAAATGCAACCAAACAGTAAGAAATATTTTCCTTTCCTGAAAATATTTTTACATGAAATTATTTTATACTCGGAAAATAATTTACATCTTGCCAAACGCAGTCTAAGTTTCTAATAATAAAGAAATAAAAGTTAACAACTTTATGGCCATTTTTTATAATAATAAATAAATAAAAGTTAACAACTTTATGAGTTGGGCTCGAATATATTTTGTTAAATATGTGTTGGGCTCCACGCAATGCCGAGAAATTTGAGTCCATACTGATCTTTTTGTTTCGCACTATCAAAAAAAAAAAAAGAAAAAAAGAAAGAGGCTTCGCCCAAGAAACATGACTGTTATTTTATTTTTATCAAAAAAGAAGAAGAAGAAGAAGAAGAAGAAGAAGTAGTAGCCATTCAAAGATTGCATCTCACATGTATCAAAAAAAATGAAAGAAAGATTGCATCTCACATTCACAAAGAAAAATAAAGATTATGTATGACCCGCATTAACTCTGTAATTGACCCACAGCTCTGAACAAGGCTAGAACCCAAACAGAAATAAAAAGTTCAGTCTTTTCAAACTTTGCTCCATCAAAGTCCCGTCTTAAGTTCTAAATTCTCTTTGCATGGATTCATCCTCAACCTCTCTCTATCTCTATACATTTACTTAATCGCTACAGATTTTTTCATTTCCAACAAAAGTCACAGCTAGGGTGGCAATTTTTATCCAAAACCCATGAACCCACCCATTTCCACTTAATTTAAGTAAGTCTTGACCCAACCCTATTAAACATTTGGGTTAAATAGGTAAAGACCCATTTGGGTGTTTAATTAAATGAGTTTTAATGGGTAAACCATTGGATATCCAATGGTACCCATCTTTTTTTTAAAAATACTAATTTTTTTTTTTAATTTTTATTTATTTTTTATTTATTTTTTTTCCTGAAATGTCTAATCCCTCTCACCCTCTCTCATATCAAGGCCTCCATGGCCGAAATTTGCTGCTGCTCGCCATTGACCAGTTCTCTTCAACCGATTTTGTCTCTTGTGCTAGCAGTTGATATACAAAATTCGATGTTGGTAACAGTTTTTTTTTTTTTTAATTCAATTTTATATAATTTGAATTTCAGGTTTGTGTGTGTCTGTGTTTTGTTTGGTTGCTTAGAAAAATTGAAGGAAAAGAAAGAAATGAGAGCTAATTTGTTAGTTTGAATTGAAGGTGAAACTTAGGTTTTCCTGAAAATTTAGTTGATTTTCTTTTCTTGATTTATTGGGGTTTTCTTTTTATTGATGGATACTGAACTAGTTGCTCCTAAATTGGTTTTCTGTTCAACGGATTACAGATTATCATTTTTCCATTTTGTTTTTGATTTGGTGAGTTGGGTTTTAATTGGTCTTGATTTTAATTCATGAGATTTTATTTGTTATTTGTTCAAAATTGTTTTATTTGGTATTTGGGTTAAATGGGTTAGGTGGGTAATGGGTATTTAATTTTTATCTAGCTAGGTAGAAAATGGTTAAATGAATACTTAATACCCAATTCATTTATGGCCCAATCCAAAAACTACTCAACAAGCCCAATTGCCGCCACCTCGTCACAACTAATCAATCCTACTAATTTGATTCTCTTCACAGCCACGTTCCTAAACCCATCGTTATCTCTCATACCCAAACCCATGCTCAGATCCATACCCATACATATCCCAGACCCAGACCCAACTCCATTTTTCTCTTATAACCTGATCAGATTGCTTCTCACTTCCTTCTTCATCATCTCCTGCTTCACCGCAATTAACTCCACACTCAATGGCACCAATCCTGTACTCCGACCTTCTTTCCCATTCCCGTTCTCCTTCTCCAGCCTCAAATTTAAAGTATTCGTGACTTATGAAATCGTGTTTGATACCTCGCACAATTCCATACTTGGTAAAGATGGTGTCAATAATGTCAGAGGTTCATTGGTTGTTGACGATGTCATTTCAATCGGAGGCACAAAATCCTATTGTCCTTGAGGGAGAAAAAGGAAGTTATAGAGATTTTAGAATTTTTCCAAACTTGATCTTACGTGTGATCATTTTAAATTTTTTTTATTTTTTATTTTTTAATTAGATCTAGTGGTCCAGTTAGTTGTTGATGTGGCATGAAAAATAATTGTTTGGGGAGAGAAAATAAAAATATTCAAAGAAAATGATATAGAATTTTGGTTGTTTCTAATGAAACAATTGATACGTAATAAAAACAAAAGATAACAAAAAGATAAAGTTTGGATTTGACAGAGCAAACCTTGATCTTTGTGAACTTTTGGATTTAATTGATGAAATACGGACCTCTGAAAACTAATTAGGATCCAATTTGATTAAACTTCTTAGATATCTTTATTCAATAAAACTTGGCTAGTTTTATATCAGTTGTTACAACTTAACAATCGAAAAATAAGGAGTACTCCACAACTTTTACAATCTAAAAACAAGGAATTGCCCACAATATGAGCTACTATGACTCAACTACCTAACCTATTAGGACTCTAACAACTAAAAACAAACTCCTATGTTACAATAAATAAAAGATAATAACAATACCAAATAATAACATTAATAAAACAATAGTAAATAAACTAAATTACTAATGAAACCTACTATTTCTCACATCACTTAATTGTTGGCTCCTATTTTTTCTCATCATCCCACCTCTTCTAGTGTTACCAGTATGGACACCAACTACACGAACACACATTCCCTTTTTATAGAAAACCACACTCCTACAATTAGTCTAATGGACCAATAATTCCAAATAGTATCATTGTAACTATAATAATATATAGGTATTTATTTATCTGTTTTTGTTTGGGCTGATGTCAAATCAATACAAGGCTAACCATCCAATAATTAAGTAACACAAAAAATGCTCCAACAGTTCACACAAAAATAAAGGCTTTCGCCCAAGAAACATGACTGTTCTATCAATGGTAAAAGATAACAAATCTAGATGTAGAAACAAGTAGCCTTTAAAAGATTGCGGCTCACATTCATCAAAGAAAAATAAAGATTATGAACTCTGTAATTGACTATTCGTTAGAAGAAAACGTTGTTAGCGTATGTAAAAGGCTTGTCCTTCTTTGAAGATGCAAGGAAAATGTTGAGGCATTGGAGTAGGCACAATTTGTGGAAATATTGTTTTATTTTTTTGGTGGTGGATGTTGTGCTTTCTTTTATTTTTAACGGATTTTGTATTGCACTTATAAGTTTTAGGCTGAGGGTTTGATGGGCAAAATCTTTCAAGTTCTTTAGAATTGCATGTACTTGTCTTAACTTCTCTATTGGTCAAATACCAACAATGCTTGAATTATACAATGCAATAAGTATTTTGGGGAAGAGATATGGTGACACAAATTAATTACACTGATACACTGAGGAATCTGAAATTGCTACTCCAAGTACCTCAAGTAAAAGTCTCTGATGGTTGAATAAGAGATCTGGAGTTCAATTCTCACTTACACAAAAAATTAATTGGTGTCTTGGTCTAATAATAAAGAGCAATTAGTCGGGACGTTGTTAATTTGGGCTACCATTGCTTGCTGTAATCTTTTTTTTTTTTTTTTTCTTTTTTTGGTAAAAAAGGAAATCACAAAGTTGTATTGAATCTCTATATAATGGCAAATAGAAGATCACTTTTTCTATATGTATATCTATAGTCCTGGTTATTGGCAATTTAACATTAATGCGTTTAGAATAATTGTTCAAATTTCCAAAATAGATTTTTTTTTTCTTTGTTGAAATTAGATACATATATCTTTACATTCTGTTGATGGACTACCTGTATAGCTGCTATTTGTAAGAGTATGACCAACATCTTATGAAAAGTTACCTCTCAATTTGTACTAGTTCGTTTGCATGGGAAACTGTTAAATCATTCTAGATCTACAACTATTGACCATATGATTTGGAAAATTACGTTATTCTCGTTTAGCAAAACATAATAACCTTGCTATAGTTGATCATTGCTGCAGGCAAGGAAACAATTCCAAAAATTCAAATTGTTAAATAGCCACACCAAGCTTTCTACCATGTTGAGGATCATGTTATCGTGTGCATATTTGATTAAGAAGCATGCTGCTGTAGTAGTTAATGGAAACCAATTTTCTTGGCTGACTTTGTCTGGTTGATCTCAACTTAATTGATCAATGGATTAAATTAGCAAATACGATTTTGGGATCATTAAAACCGGATGACTCTACAATATTTTCAAGATATCTTTTTCTTTTTTCTTTTTTTCTTTATCTTTATTAGAGTTTTTTATCGCATCATTACCATTATTGTAAGGTCAATCCTAAACTCTATAAATAAAGGAAAAGGGCCATTTGGATCTATTTTGTGATTCAGATCAAAGCATTGTTGGCACTCATGCTCTTAAATTCCTCATTTGATACCCAATGTAGTTTATTATTTTAATAGTATCGAATGTCAAAACTGGCTGAGATTTCTTTTTCATGCATTTCTCATTCCTTGCATTTTTAATTGATGAAGTTTCTAATAGTTGAATAAGAGATCTGGATTTAATCACTGCCTACACTAAAAACCAATTGGTGTCTTGGTTTGATGATAAAGAGTTATCATCAGTAGGTTAAAACTCTCACCCCAAAAAAAAAAATTCCCAATGATTTTACTTGCAAATGTTAATTGGGTAAATATTGAAAAAAGGATTTGAATGTTCAACCTATCTCTGATTACAATCATTTAGCTAGGTAATAGAGAAATACAAAAATAAACTATTGTAGAAATGCTAAATATCTGTATTTCAATTAAAATCCATAAATTATATGGACTAAAACATTATTTGTTATTCCTCTCTATTGTAGAGATAATTTCTTCGATAACCAAGTCTTCATTATGATTTTATAAATAACTAATTAATTTAAGTAACCGATACAAACAACTTATGAATGATAGGTTCTAGTTAGCTCAACTGATAAAGTTTTTAACAGTTGAATAAGAGATCTAAGATTCAATTTTTGCCTACACCAAAAACCAATTAGTGTCTTGGCTTGATGATAAAGAGCTATCGTCAAACTCTCTTAAAAAAAATTTAAAAAAAAAAAAAAAAAAAACCTAGGTTCATCATCTCCTTAACATCAATGTTGTTATTAAATTATCTATATTACTTTCCACTCATCAAACCTTACATTTATGTCAAACTGGAGTACTAATTAATTGATATGTTTAATGGAATAAATACATTATTATGAATTAATTATTTTTGTAAGGTAATTTTTAATATATCATGCATTATTATTTAATGTTCTTTGCCACGTTGTTAATTATATTCTCTTTAGGAAAAATCATTAAATTCTCATTAATTAGTGATTTAGGTAAAAAATTTATCAACTAAGTTTCAAGAATTTAGAATTCTACTTTAACTTTTGCTCAAAGTTAAGTAAATCTAAATTAGTTAATTTTTTTTTTTTAATTACGAAAGTTAAAATTCTACTCTATTTCAAAGAATTTCAGGAATTTCAAAATAAAATTCAAAATTAGTTTTAATTAGTTTGATCATCTGTCATAAATTTGTATGTAAATGTAATAAAATTTACATGATATATATAATCATTATACCAAGTAGCTCAATATATATTTGCATTTTGATAACTTAGGGTATATAATTCGCACTATAATTATTTGGTAGTTTAGTTATGTTTTTATTAAAGGGAATGGTAATTCCTTATGAATATCTTTTCTATAAAATGAGGAATAATTATTCATCTCTAATAGCCAATAAGGTTGTAATAGTTATTCTTTAGTAAATGTAATAATTTCTAAAATTTAATATATTTCCAAATAAACAAACTTTTCATATGCATATAACAATGATGAAAATAAAAAATCATCAAAAAATAACAAATCTCACTCCCAAATTTTGTAAATATTATTTTTTAGGAAATATAATTGTATGAGAAAGATTTTACGTAAAATGTGTCTTAAGTTTTATTCTAATGTTACAAATACATAATCAAATTTATGAATAAGTTTAGTTTTTTCATTACAACACATTCTATCCCTAGTAATAATAATAATTATTATTCTTATTGTAATCCTCAGACAGTGTACCAAAAGTACCTATAATATAGTTCAAACTCTATTAAAATCTTAATCTGTGGAACAAATGTGCACTATATATATATATATATAGTGTTGGGTTCAAGTAGCACCTAATGTAACTCTAAGCAATGTTACACTACCCAATAACTTGTTATAAAATTCATATTTTGAAAATCTCACAATTGAATTATATGCTCTATATGTTTTTAATATTCACATAAACTTTTATATCAATTGGATGTTATTGACCATCCAATTCATAAACTTATCTTTTATGCATTATTATTGTAAAGTTGTAATTTACAACTATTTTATGTTGGCTTTAATTCCACGCCAAATTTGATTGTAATTTATTCAATCATATTTCCCTGTATGTATGTAGGTTTTTAATTGTAAGGAATGAGTGTGAGAGAGTGTGAAAATTCAAGCTTAAAAGGATGAAAAAGTGAATGTCGCAAGTGTTTCGCAAGAAGCCTACCCGCAAAATAGCCATGTGTAGAGCACATGACTGGAAGGTGAAGAGTCATGCCAGCTTGGAGGTTTTTGCGAGTGTCTCGTGGCTAAGGCTAACCTCCGAAGTACTCGTGAAACATTCTATTTAGCAAAAAGTTGTGTTTTGCTTTACCAAGTTTTTACCCACACTATATGTACCTTCATTACCAACAAATTGTAAAGAGTGTTTTCCAGAGAGAAAACCATAGAAAATACACTTGAGAGTTAGAGATTATTATACCACACTCATTCTGAGTGTTAAGTGAGATTTTAGTGTTGTTAGGAAGCATTGGAAGGAGCCATTCATTGGCGGATGCAATTAGGCTAAATTGCAAGATCTGAAAAGCTAGAGAAGACAAGAAGTCAGTTGGTAGCTGGAGCTTGTAGAGTCTTTTGTTATTCATGTACTCCAACTTTATTCTTTAGTGGATCAATTTCAACTTGGAGGGTCGCGTAGAGGTTTTTCGTCAAGTTCTTCGATTTCTTCTTCGATAATACGTCTTAGTGTTATCTTGTGTTTGCATCTCTCTTCCCTACTCTTAAGCTTTCATTTTATTGTTGATTAATGTATGAATATGGCTTAAGGTAGTGATAATGGTTGTTTGCGCTTCTTTACTCTTGTTCCGCACTTATTATAAGTTAGAGTAAAAGCTATCTAACCGTTATTTTAATTTGGGAATCTAAACAAGCTCTTGTATATTTACACAAATCTGAGTTTTCAATTGGTATCAGAGCGGGTACACTTATCGAATTTCATTATCCTAGTGTGATCTTAGACCCCTTGTCTTGCTATGGATGTAGCTATGACAAAGGCCAACATGAAGTGTAATTCATGTGTTTTTGATAATGACTCTATGAGCATCTTTAGAGATTGTCTAAGTAATGAGCTTCTAGAGTTATTCAAGTCTAAGAAACATGCTAAAATTTTTGTTCAGATGCTAAAATGTTTAGAGAATAGAAATCATGAGCTTCATAATAGCTTGTGTGAGTCTAATTCCCTAATTACAAAATATAAGAGAAGGAATAGACATTTGTGTGATAAAATTGATGGTTTGAAAAGAAAGCTTCACTCATCCATGAATAGTGTAAAGGAAGATGAGTCTTGCTTTGAAGGTCAAGAATGTTTGTCTCATGCTTGTCTTTTTGTTCATACCGTATTGAAAGTGTTTAATTCATGTCTGTGATATCTTGACAATGGGTGTTAAAAGCACATGACCAGAGATAAATCACTCTTTAAAAGTCTTAAGGAGAAGGAGGATGGTTATGTGACGTTTGGAGATGGTAGCCACTCACAAGTCCTCGAAAAGGGAACTATTGATATTCTGGGACTTCCTTTGTTGACCGATGTACTTTATATCAAAGGGTTGAAAGCAAACTTGCTGAGTATCACCCAAATATGTGATGAAGACTTTCTAGTTTAATTTTCAAAGAAAGGGTGTCTAATTCTTAGTGAGGAAGGTGTGCAGGTCTTAAAGGGACTTAGGACCATCGACAATTGCTATGGCATAGTTCCCAAGCCAAATGTATCATGCCGGAGTGCACGTGTAAATCTGTTGGAGTTATGGCACCAACGCTTTGGACATGCAAATTACAAGCAAGTGGTGAAAGTTTCAAAACTTGAGGTCGTGATTGGATTGCCGAAATTTGGAAAGATCAAGAAAAATGTTTGCTGTCCATGCCAATTAGGAAGACAAACCAAAGCATTCCATCCCAAAGTAAATGTTGTTGCTACATCTCATCCATTGGAGTTGCTTCATGTGAATCTAATGGGTCCAACAAGAATGGAAAGCATGGGTGAGAAAAGATACATCATGGTTGTGGTTGATGATTTCTCAAGATACTCTTAGGTGGAATTCCTTAGAGAAAAGTTGGAGGCATGCAACAAGATGGAAAGATTATGCAAAAAGCTCCAAAATGAAAAGGGAGTTCCCATAGTCAAAATCAGGAGTAATCATGGGAAAGAGTTTGAGAATGCCAAATTTGAAGAATTTTGCAATGAACATGGTATCAAAATGGAATTCTCAACCCCAAAGACTCTACAACAAAATGTAGTTGTTGAAAGGAAGAATGGGGTGATCCAAGAGATGGCAAGAGTGATGCTTTTTAACAAAGATATTCCACAGAAATTTTGGGCTGAAACAGTGAACACATCACGCCACATTGGTAATAGGATTTTCTTCAGAGCGGGAACAAAGAAAACATCATATGAGATTTGGAAGTAAAAGAAGCCTAAGGTGAAATACTTTCGAGTATTTAGAAGTAAATGCTTCATTCTCAATGATAGGGAGAATCGTGGGAAGTTTGATGCCAAAAGTGATGAAGGCATCTTCCTAAGATACTCCGTAAATAGTTGGGCATATAGAGTGTGCAACAAGCGCACAAAGACGGTGATGGAATCGATAAATGTGGTCATAGATGATACCATTCCGGAAAAGAGTGTTGGTGAGGATGGCGAAGCTCCAAGCCTTAAGAAGAATGAAGGTGATGGTAACATGTCTCAAAGTGATTATGCTGAAAGACAATCACAAGAAGAGGAGTCTACTCCTATTGCATCCAAAAGGGAGACTAGATTAACTCAAGGGTCTATAAGTCCACTCACCCCTTTGGAAGTTCAGCTCCCAATCTCTCATGATGAGGAACCCTCCATTTCTAAGAAATCTTTATCAAGAGTATCTCTCAATCATCCCAAAACCAACATAATTGGTAAGTTGAATGAAGGACTTCATTTGAGAAGAGGATCGAACTATAGTGTAAAACATGTGACGAATCATTGTTACCTTGCTCAATTTGAATTGAAAAATGTGGAAGAAGCATTGAAAGATGAAAATTGGATAGACTCCATGCACCAAGAGTTAAATTAATTTGTTAGAAATGATGTATGAGAGTTGGTTTTGAGGCCCAAAGTCACACATGTAATCGACACTAAGTGGATCTTTAAGAACAAGACTGATGAAGATGGTGAAGTTATTCGAAACAAGTCTAGGTTGGTGGCTTAAGGATATACTTAACTTGAAGGTGTAGACTTTGATGAGTCATTTGCTATGGTAGCAAGACTTGAGTTAATCCGAATTCTTCTCTCCATAGCGTGTATTATGAATTTCAGGCTATACCAAATGGATGTGAAGAATGCCTTTTTGAACAGACGTTTATACAAAGAAGTGTTTGTTAAGCAACTGAAGGGGTTCCAAGATTCGCATTTTTCGGACCATGTACTAAGATTGTAGAAAACGTTATATAGGCTGAAGCAAGTACCAAGAGCATGGTATGATTATCTCACCTTATATCTTTTAGATCATGTCTTCAAGAGAGGTCAAGCTGATCGAACACTCTTTGTCAAACAAGATGAGAAATCTCTCCTGGTTGCTTAAGTATATGTGGATGACATTGTATTCAGGTCTACAATTGATAACCTTGCTCAAGAATTTTCGAAAGAAATGAAGAAGGAATTGGAAGTGAGCATGGTGGGAGAGCTAAACTACTTCTTAGCCCTTTAAGTGAAACAATGGAAAGATGGGATATTCATATCTCAAGAGAAGTATGCCAAAAATCTCGTAAAGAGATTCGGTTTGGACTCCAAGAAACATGCATCCACTTTAATGAGTTCCTCAGTAAAACTGAGCTCTGATCTAGCCGGTGTGAAAGTAGATCCAATACTCTATAGGAGCATGATTGGCCATCTCCTTTACCTCATTGCGAGTAGGCTGGACATAGCCTTTAGTGTAGGGGTATGTGCATGCTTTTAGGTAGCACCCAAAGAGTCCCATCTGACAGCGGTCAAAAGAATCATCCGCTTTGTCAATGGAACTTTTGACTATGAGATTTGTACTCAGGAGATTTGAATGACTACCTAGCCGGATACTCAGATGCTGATTGGGCCGAGTGTGTTAATGATAGAAAAAGCACCTCGAGAGGTTGTTTCTACCTCAGAAATAATTTGGTGTCGTAGATGAGCAAAAAGCAAAATTTAGTGTCTATCAACTGTTGAAGCTGAGTACATTGCAGTGAAGAGTTGTTGTGCTCAACTATTGTGGATGAAAAAGCTTCTACATGATTATGGAATCTCTCAAGACACCATGTGTGTGTTTTGTGACAACTCTAGTGCCATAAATCTATCCAAGAATCCTGTTCAACATCCAAAGTCAAAACATGTCGAGATTTGATATCATTTCATTCGAGACTTAGTGAAGGAGAAAATTGTTTGGCTGGAATTTATCAACACCGATAATCAAAAGGCAGACATCTTTACTAAACCCCTTGATGATCCATGGTTTGAATCTCTTCGTAAGACCGTTGGTGTTGGTATCATCTTTTGACTTATATCTCTAGTGTGACCTACCTTTGTTTAGAAATGCATCCTTGTCATATAGGTCTCACATAAATGTTTCTTTTACAAGTTTTTGTTTGTTGTTTTTGTTGATTTTACTTTGTTTGTTCTGTTTTTGAGTGTGTTGAAAAATTCAAAAACCCATGAAAAGTGAAAAATCTCAAAAAGTTTGATCGATTGTGTTGTGTATATCACATGTGAGTTTAGCCTAGTACCTTCATACTAATGGCGTAGTGTATTTATGAGCTTAGCTTGTTATGTATGCAAATTTTCTAAGTGTGAGCGACATTTAGAAATCTACATTTGATTTTTGTAAATAGATCTTCAAGCTTGTCATTAATGATTGGTCAATAATCTTGCTTGATCTTGATACATAAGTAGACTTGTGCCTATATATCTCCTCACATTCTTTTTTCTTTTTCAAAAGAGCTCCTCAACTGTCAATCTCCAAAAGGAGAAAGAGCTGAAAAAACCTTACTTCAAAAATTAGTTTGATTAGGAAAAGGTGGAGTAAATATGTATTGAAATATATGGTGCCAAAGCCAAAGGCTCAATTGTCAACAATTCATCAAAAAGTTTATAGCATCGCTTCTCAAAATTTGAGTTGTATTTGGTCAAAAGTATGAAAAATGGAAGACAAATGAAAAGCTTTCAATCAAATGTAAACACATTGGTGAGAGGTCATATATGTTCATTTCTACAAGTGAGATAGGTCACTTGACTTCGTACTAGTTGTGTATGACTTGATTGAATTGATCATTGAACTTTCATACTAGACTATGGATTAGTTCATACTTGATCTATACACAATCACACAAGTTTAATGTTCAATGAATGCTTATTCCATTTGTGTGATTGTACGTGTTTAAATGTGATGTGTATACTCAATTGCTTGTTGATCAAACCCAAATTTGTTTTTGAGTATTTTATATGTTTTTGAAAGTGTTTTTATGTTTTTGTGTATTTAGAGTTTTGTCCAAAATGTCCATTTCATTTTTATCAAAAAACTCTCTAAAGGCATTTTCTCGAGTAAGTTGCGACTTAGCTCTACCCAAGAAAATGAGGAAGGCAAATTTTATAAAACATTGAAATTTAGACAGAGAGTTTCGCTACTAGCTCGCAAGAAAGTGCTACCTGGGAAAATTGTTAGCATGTTTCAGTGGCTATTTTGCGAGTAACTTCACGAGAAGCTTACCTGTGAAAAGCGTGATTCTGCAATTTTTAAAACCAAATAATTTAAAAAAAATTTTTCAAACCTCTTCATTTTGCCTCTTTTGCCTCTCTCAAACCAAAACACATTTTCTCTTAAAAACTCACCCAAAACTTAAGATCAATCCCTACTAAGACTCAACTAAGGTATGTTTCAACACTTTTTCACTTTTGAATCCTTAGACTCTAGGATTTCTAGGGTTGGGTTATTTTTGAAATGGTTGGGAAAAACTTATTTTTCTTGCAAAATTTTTTCAATTTTTCTTGATTGGGCTGTGTCCCATTTTGTTTTTGTTTTTGTTTTTGTTTTTTTTTTTGTTTTGTGTGTTTGTGTTGGCCCCAAGTGGCATTTTAACATGTATTTAGGCAAGATTTCATCATGTTCATGCATTGTTTTACATGTTAATGGATTGTATGCACTCTAAGTGTTTGATGAAATGCCCAAATGGAATTTTGTTGTTTTGGACTCCGATGAGTACCAAATTTTGGGGGTTACTATGTTTTTACATTCTTAACATGATTTAAACATTGGTTGTGAGTTTTACACATTTTTCCCCATAAGTACTTGATCATACTTTGCTCATGCATCACATATGCACACTACATGCACATTTGATGCACACACTTGATCACTTGACATGTTTTGCACTTCATTCATGCGAGATAAGTATTGTTACATGTTTAGCACTTAAAACATGGTCTTGTGTCTTTAGGTTTTATGTTTTTATGTTCCTTTTAGAACTTTTGTTCATTTTTATGGACTAACTTGTATCCAATCAAATTTGTTTCCTTGTTTGTGTTCGTCTTTGTTTCTTTGTATTTATGTTTGTTTTGCAGATGTCTCCTCTTAAGAAATTAGTCACAAAGAAGTCTTCAAAGCATCAATGCACCTCCTTAAATTCGTTCTAAAGCGATGATGCAGACATGTCCTTTAATGATCACTACAAGAGGGCCCCAATCATCTTAGAGAGGATTGTGGACTTAGAGTCCTTAGAAGGCACTTTCATTCCGGAAGTGTTCAAGGAAAGGACATGTTCAAAGTTGTTGAACCCGATGGACAATGTCTATGAAGAAATCATTCGGGGATTCTATACCAATTCCATTGTGGAAGGGGATCGCATAAATTGCTGGTTGAAACGGAGAGAGCTCTATGTCACAATGGAGACAATTCAAGAGATCCTGGAGGTTCGTCTAATGACTCCACACACATGCCTACAATATGATGAGAGAAGGGAGAAACTATGACTAATTGTGGAAGTCCTTGGTGGAAAAATCAACAAGAAGGCCTTGCACATCATTCCGTTCACTCATGAGATGCGAACTTTGGCCTACATTATGATTTTCAACCTCTACCTAGTGAGGAACTTGACTAACTTGTCAACACCAAGGTCCATATTTCTATTTGATCTCTTCACACACAAGGAGATCGAAATCTGTAGTCACATCTACCACCTCTTCTCCAAATGCATCACAAAGTGGAATTCAAGGCTGACTTTACCAACAGTAGCAGCAAGAGTCGGAGTCTGCGGAGTTCTAGCCTCTTTGGCCATTCTGGTCAAATAGGGTGAGATAGTTTTGAGGGGGAGTACAGCTTGAGGGGGAGCACAGTTTAGCACACCTTAGAATACATTGGTTTATTATGGTGGTTTCTTAGTTTAATTTAAAGTTTTTATAACTTTTGGATAGTCTAACCATTGTTTTGGCTAGTCTAGTTTACTTTAAGTTTTTATATCTTTTGGATATTTACATTGCTTTCATTTAAAGCTTTTAAGTACTTTGGTTTAAAACTTAATTATCTTTAGTACTTTTGTGTATCTTGGTTTTTATAGCCGCTTTAATGCTTATTGTTTTTGCTTTAGTTTCCTTAATGCATCATACTTGTCAGACATGCAATTGATTTTAACATTACTTTTAATTACATTGCGTGTCCGAATGATCATTTACTGGATAAATGTTCATTGTAGTCATTTCTTAATGATTGTTCATGTTTGATCAAGTTATTCTCTGTAGCTTATATTTCTTTTGGTATCTTGATCGCATTTTACTTGTTTTCATACATACCTTGTGTTCTACTTGTTGTGAGCTTAATGAAAGTTTGTTGTATGTGCAAGTGTTTCAAGATACAGGTGTATACGGTGCAAGTGCTTCACAGCTTCTAGAATTAGGTGTGAGTGAGTTTTACCTATGTTCCCAAACTCACGTTTAAGTTTAGAGTCTGTTTAGGGCTTTTGTCATGAAATAGCCAAAGAGGGAGATTGTAAAATTGTAATTTACAACTATTTTTTGTTGACTTTAATTCTGTGTCAAATTTGATTGTAATTTCTTTAATCATATTTCCTTGTATGTATGCGGGTTTTTGATTGTAAGGGATAAGTGTGAGAGAGTGTGAAGACTCAAGCTTAATAAGTGGATGTTATGAGTGTCTCGCGAGAAGCCCACATGTAGAGCACATGACTGGAAGGTGAAGAGTCATGCAAGCCTGGAGGTTTTCGCGAGTGTCTCGCTGGTAAGGCCAACCTATAAGTACTCGCGAAACATTCTGTTTGGCAAAAAATTGTGTTTTGCTTTACCAAGTCTTTACCCACACTATATATACCCTTATTACCCACAAATTGTAAGGAGTGCTTTTTAGAAAAAAAAAAAAAACCTAGAAAATGCACTTGAGAGTTAGAGATTGTTATACCCGCAATTATCTACACATTTTCTTGTGATTTTCCTTAACTCCTACATCTCCATCTCTATATCTTTGAAAGGTTGATAGCCCAAACACTTACCACACCCATTCTGAGTGTCAAGTGAGATTTTTGTGCTATTAGGAAGCATTGGAAGGAGTCATTCATTGACAGATGAAATCGGGTTGAATTGCAGGATCTGAAAGGCTAGAGAAGACAAGGTTTCGAGAAGCCAGTTGGTAGCAAGAGCTTGGAGGGCTCAAGTACATGGGGTAGACTAGGCTTGGAGGGTATTTTGTTATTCATGTGCTCCAACTTTATTCTCTAGTGGATCGATTTCGACTTGGAGGGTTGTAGAGAGGTTTTTCGCCAAATTCTTCGGTTTCCTCTTTGATAACACGTTTCGGTGTTATTTTGTGTTTGCAACTCTCTTCCCTACTCTTAAGCTTTCCTTTTATTGTTAGTTAATGTATGAATATAGCTTAGGGTAGTGATAACGGTTGTTTGCTCTTTTTTACTTTTATTCCGCACTTATTATAAGTTAGAGTAAAAGCTATCTAGCCATTATTTTAATTTAAGGGTCTAAACAAGCTCTTGTGTATTTACACAAATCCGAGCTTTCAATTTTAAACTACAAAAACTTGAATTTAAACAATTGCAATGGCATGAGTCACATGTCTAGTTATTAATCATTGATAATCTTGAAATTTTGCAAGCATGAAAAATATACGAAGATAATGTAATCTAACGGCGAATTTGTCAAAATTAGCATCCAATTAAAAAATATTGAGTGGTGTAATATTGCTTAAAGTTACACCAAATGTAACTTGAAACCAATCCAACTTTTTCCATTTATCTCAAAATATTTTAAAGGATTTTTTTTTTTGAGTGAGATAAATGCATTTATTATCATGTCTTTATTATTTTAGTATGGAAAATTGAAAAAGTGACTAATTTTTTTTTTAGCCATTTTAATTTTCCATAAAACATTTCCTAAAATAAACGATTAATAAATGACTTAAAGACATATATTAACCAAACCCATATGCGAATTAAGAAGGGGAGAAAGAGAGAGATCAGGAAAGGAAAAACATAAATGGTCAGTTAGTATTGCATATACAATCACTTATTAATGACTACAATAATGACTTATTAATGACTACAATAATTATCCAATTTCAAATTTAATATTGCATATACAATCACAACCAAAATAAATGTCTATAAATAACTATCATAAATTATTACATTTCAAATTTATATACAAAGAGTTTGACTTACCACCATTGCTTTTTTAACTGAACATCTCCTATTGTTTTAAATATACAACGACAAGTGATAGTGAGTTTTAATTTCATTTTTTCATTTAGTTAGTGGGTAATGTGGTGGTTTTTTATTAAAACAAAAAAAATTTCCTAGTTAAAAAAGTACTAGAGGTAAGCCAAACCTATATACAAAATAAAAGAGTGAGAAAATTTTTATGAGCCGTATAGTTCAATTAGCACCTCCTAGTATTTCCATCGAAAACATCTAGAATGTAAATGCCTCTACCCTCATTGTAACTATCGAAATATAAAAAATAAAAATAAGAGTATTTTTTTTTTATAGATAAAATCTTATTTTGTTGAACTTTTGCTAGCTAATACTCTAAAAAGTGATAAATTAAGAGTAATATTACAGACACAAAAATTTTCACAATATTTATCACAACAGTTGAGTTGCATTTTTTTATTGGTTCTTATCTAAACCCACCATTGATATATATCACTTTTTTACTAATCACTAACAATTTGTCGCATCAGTCAATTGTGAAATTTGTTATCAAATTTTAAATTTTTGTCTATATTTTCTTAAAACTAAGAGTAATGTTACAGATACAGATTATTTTACAACATTTTTACCAACTATTGATATTCCAAATTCTTATTGGTTTTCATCTTACCTCACCACTAATATCAATTTTTACTTATCAATAATCACTCTCCATATCAGCATGCACTTCGTAAAAAAGTTTATAAAATAGTTTGTGGCCTTACCATTTTCCCAAAACTAAATGTGCATTCAAATGCTATAAATACCCTCTCAAGTTCCAACTCCCTCAACTACTAAACTTTACTTCTTTTCTCTTTGACTCACACAAAGTCACAAACACACATTAGTTTCACATCCAAATAAGACCAAAATGGCATTCCCTGGCATAATTTGTATTGTCCTTGCACATCTCTCTATGTTCATTTCCTTAGTGCTAGCTGATCCTACGATATACAATGTAGTGAGTTATGGAGCCAAACCAGATGGGAAAACAGACTCAGCTGAGGCTTTTCTTAGTGCATGGACAAAAGCTTGTGCCTCCATGCAGCCTGCCACTATTTATGTACCAGCAGGGAAGTTCGCTCTAGGGCAAGTGACTTTTATTGGACCATGCTACGACAAAGTTAACGTTATGCTTATTGGGACCCTGGTGGCCCCATCGGACTATACTGTCCTTGGAAATAAAGCATACTGGATTGTGTTTGAGCATATTGATGGGCTTGCAGTATCTGGTAATGGGATTCTTGATGGGCAAGGTACTAGCTTGTGGGCTTGCAAGGCCTCTGGCAAAAGTTGTCCTTTAGGAGCCACGGTATGTGAAATATTTCGCCACAATAAATTGTTTAAACTTAAGAATATATGTGTTATTGAACTTTTTTTTTTTGGGTAACTTTTTGTTCATTTACTTATTTATTTTTTGTATGTGAAAAATATGAATAGACCTATAATCAAGGTTTTCAAACCCGGACCGTTCATTGAACTGTAAAAGGGAGAGGTTCAAGATTTTTGAGGTCGAATCGAGGTTGAGCCGGGGTCGAACTGTGATGATTTCATAATTAATTTAATAATTAATTAACGCTTAAATATAGATATTAAATTTATAAAACTAGCAAAATTGACTAATATATCAATATATGTAAGGGAAATTTAATGATTTTCAAGCATATATTTAATAATTAAATAAGAAAGTTAACAAAATAAAATAATAACCATGAAAACATTAAAATTTATGATTAATTTTTGAAGTAAAGTTGAATATCTTTGAAGGATTTTAATTATAAAATTTTTTATTCATTGTAAAAGATGGATAATTTAATTAAGTAGAATAAAATTGTGTTAAGTTGTTTTTATAAAAAAAAAAAAAAAAAATTTGCTAAGGGGTTAGACCGCACGGTTCTCACCAGTTCGTGCGGTCTAACCCCGGTTTTAAGAGTTCACGGAATTAACAAAAAATCCAGTTCTTTAGGCTTAAAAAACCGATTTTCATCCCGGTTCTCAATTCTCACGGTCCGTCCTCCCGGTCCGGTCCGGTTCTGAGAACCATACCTATAATCCAAATCAATTGACCTAACCCGTTTGCAAGTTGCAACCCATTTAAGATAACATATTTTTGACCTGAACCCGACCTTACCCAACCTGTTTGCCAGGTCTTTATAGTGGTCTTTTAGGTCCTCCATATCTTGATTCACTCCCTTTTAGTCTTTAAAATAAATTCTTTCCATTTTCTAGGTAAGTAATTGGGACTGGTTCTTTCTCCAAAAAAAAAAAAAAAAACTGGGACTGGTTTGGATATTCTAGTGGAAAGTAGTGTGCTTTTCCATTTGATTTTTGGTATAAACTATTAACTGATTTCGGTCTTCCTGGTTTTGGAGGGGATTATTGTCAAATTGAAATATTTCATTAATGCCAAAATAAGCCATTTCTAAGGACATCGTATATAGGATACTTGGAAATAATCCCATGTTCCGGAGTATAATATTTATTTTTGTGTACAAGTAAACATGCTTAAAAATTAATGGGAATGTCAAAGGTTAAACAACAAGCTTAAGCTTTTGTTACTTGCATTAACGGGCCATCCCATAAGTTCCACATATTTAGTTGAATAGCCCTATATAATCATGTTCATCATTAATTTAGAGAATACCGTTAGGTCCAAATAATTTCTAAAAATTTTTAGTAGGTGTAATAATTTCTAAAATTTAATATATTTCCAAATAAATAAACTTTTCATATGCAAATAACAATGATGAAAAAAAAAATCATCAAAAATAACAAATCTCACTCCCAAATTTTATAAATATTTTTTTTTTAGGAAATATAATTGTATGAGTAAAATTTTACATAAAAGATATCTTAAGTTTTATTCTAATATTACAATTCACAATCAAATATATGAATAAGTTTAGTTTTTTCCATTACAACATGGAGAAAACTGGCACATAACACCAATTTTCAAAAATATTTATTAGTTAGCAAGATTTTGAACTTATTAGCAAACTAACATCTCGAATCTCTTAAAACTGTAGCAACTCGAGTCTTGGAAACTCGATTTTCATGTGTTAGCAAGTGGAAATCGAGTATTAAAAACTCGAGTTACTCAAAACTAAAACAACAAATTTCACGAACAACTTCAGCAAAACCAAACCCAACAAGCACGCCGATCGGAACCTGGAAAACCAAACCCAACAAAAGCACCGTTACCTCATCCTAATCTTGATCACCGCTTGGGTTTGCTGCCTGGATTCAGTCCTAGCCACTGCCTGGAGCCTGGGTTTGTTGCTTCATGTTACTGTTTTAATCTCACTAGGTTTGTTGCTTCGTGATTCTATTTTTGATCTCATTGGGTGTTGTGGTTTCTTTTTTGATTTAGGGAGATCGAGTGTTAAAGAGTCGATTTCACATGGAACTCAAGTTTGTGAGACTCGAGTTGCTACAGTGAAATCGAATTTAAAAAATTCGAGATGTTAGTTTGCTAATTAGTTTGAAAATGATGCTAACTAACGAATATGATTGAAAATGAGTGTTATGTGCCAATTTTATCCTTACAACACATTATATTCCTAGTAATAAAGATTACTATTCTTATCATAATTCTCAGACAGTTTACCAAAAGTGCCCTTAAGTTCAAACTCTATTAAGGTCTTAATCTATGGAACAAATGTGCATTCTATATATATATATATATATATAGTTGGGTTCAAGTTGCACCTAGTGTAATTCTATGCAACATCACACCACCCAATAACTAGTTATAAAATTCATATTTTGAAAATCCCACCATTGAATTATATGCTCTATATGTGTTAGGACATATGTGAATCATGTTAGAAACATATATCAATATAGAATTGGCTAATTCTTTGACAAAACGCACTTTACTTGTAATTGGGTAGATGTAGGATGTGTTTAATACTTTAAGGAACAAGGTTTCAAATTCAAGTGTTAAAGCCATGCAAGTCTGTCTAAGAATCAAGTGAAAAAGTGCTGGGTTTTTAAACTCAACAGCTAGTATCTATTGAGGTTTAAAATACCGTTTAAGCTTGATGCTTAATAGCTGCTCGATAGCTAGGGTATCTATCGAGATTTAAGAAAATTAGATTTTCAGTTCTGATTTTCATCCAATTTGTGGATAGATGTTTGGGTTTTCTTTTCTCACAATCCTAAATATATATAAGAATTGTTTTAAGGGCTGTCACAGTTGATGCACCTCAATGCAAAAGTTTTTCACAAGCATATTGTGAACCAAAGACATATGCCCTAGTTTATCTTTCTATTCAAGAAGTTGCTGTGCTTGTATACCGTAGGGTTTTTGTAACCAAGGAGTTTTGTGATTTTCATCGTATTGATGAATTGAAGAACTTTGCAGCCAACATCCTTCTCAAGTTGGTGTGTAAGCTGCATACTGGGATCTGCGCATCGAATTGGTTAGTCATATACTGAGAGTCGTGCATTGAAAGGAGAGATTGTCAGTACAGAACAAGTCCAATTGGGTATTGGGGTAAGGGTTCAACTGTAAGCTAGTATAAGGTACTGGAATTCCTTTACTTGTAACTGCTTACAAGCATAAAAATATACGAAGATAATGTAATATAACAGTAAATTTGTCAAAATTAATATCCAATTAAAAAATATTAGGTGGTGTAATATTTCTTAAAGTTATACCAATATAACTTGAAACCAACCCAACGTTTTACATTTATGTCAAAATATTCTGAGGATTTTTTTTTTTTTTGAATGAGATAAATGCATTTATTATCATGTCTTAATTATCTTAGTATGGAAAATTGAAAAAGTAACTAACTTTTTCAGCCATTTCAATTTTCCATAAAATGTTTCCTAAAATAAAGGGCAAATTGCAAATTACCCTCTTGACGTTTGGGGTTGTTTGGATTTCACACCCTAAAGTTTTAGAACTTGGATTTTACACCCTGAAGTTTGGTTCCATTAGCAATTCATCTCCTACGGTTAGTTCTGCTGTTAACTGACACTTCACCATGCTGACATGTTTTGTTTTTGCCAAATCAACCACAAAACTACGCAGTTTCAATGAAAAATGAAAACCATAAACTCTTGCTTCTTTTAGAAGCATGGTAATATTTGTATTATTATCATTCACTTTTCTTTTTATTAGACCTTCATACCATTTAGTTCCCTTGACTTGATTGTTCAAATCTAATGGGTTTCACTGAAGAAGTTTAACTTGAACTATTTTATTTGTAAATTTGTTGCAATGATACTCACTGTGGCTGCCGTTGCGGCTGCTACTGTGACCACCACTATGGCTACTACTGTGGAGCCATTCACGATGGGTCTCTACCGTGCGAGGTGGGAGGGAGTTGCCTTTGTGAGTTTTAGTTTGGGATTTTAGAAATTATGCTGAAACGGTGTAATTTTAGGATTTTATTTTGTGTATGTCAGGTCAGCGTTTACTTTTCATTGAAACCGGTAGTTTTGAGGTTGATTTGGCAAAAATAAAACATGTCAGCATGGTGATGTATAAGTTAAAAGCAAAAGCTAACTGTGGAAGGTGAATTGCTAACAGAACCAAACTTCAGGGTGTAAAATCCAAGTTCTGAAACGTTTGGGTATACAATCCAAGTAACCCCAAACGTTAGTGGTGTAATTTGCAATTTATCCTAAAATAAATGATTAATAAATGACTTAAAACATACATTAATCAAACCCATATACGAATTAAGAAGGGGAGAAAGAGAGAGATTAGGAAAGGAAAAACATAAATGGTTAGTTAGTTTAAAAAAAAAAATAAATTTCTAAACACTTATTAATGACTACAATAATTATCCAATTTCAAATTTAATATTGCACATACAATCACAACAAAAATAAATGTCTATAAATAACTATCATAATTATTACATTTCAAATCTATAATCAAAATAAAAAAGTGAGAAATTTTTTAAGAGGTTTGTAGTTCAATTAGCACATCTTATTCTTTCCATTAAAAACATCTAAAATGTACATCCCTATTTTTTCCGATCTTTTTGGGAGATAAAATCATATTTTATTCAACTTTTGCTAGCTAACACTCTAAAAAGTGATAAATTAAGAGCAATATTACAAACACAAAAATTTTCACAATATTTTTCACAACAGCTAAGTTGCCAAATTTTTTATTAGTTCTTATTAAAACCTACCATTGCTATATATTACTTATTTACCAATCACTAACAATTTGTCACATCAACCAAGTGTGAAATTTGTTATCAAATTTTAAATTTATGTCTACACTTTCTTAAAACTAAGGGTAATGTTATAGTTATAGACTATTTTACAACATTTTTAGCAACTATTGTTATGACAAATTCTTATTGTTTCTCATCTTAACTCACCATTAACATCATTTTTTTACTTATCAACAATCACTCACCATATCAACATACACTTTGTAAAATAGTTTATAAAATAATTTGTGGCCTTACCATTTTCCCAAAACTAAATGTGCATTCTAATGCTATAAATAAAATACCCTCTCACGTTTCAACTCCCTCAACTACTAAACTCCCTAAGTTATTTCTTCTCTCTTTGACTCATATAAAGTCACAAACACACATTAGTTGCACATCCAAACAAAACCAAAATGACATTCCCTGCCATAATTTGTCTTGTCCTTGCACTTCTCTCTATGTTCATTTCCTTGGTGCTAGCTGATCCTACGATATACAATGTAGTGAGTTATGGAGCCAAACCAGATGGGAAAACAGACTCAGCTCAAGCTTTTCTTAGTGCATGGACAAAAGCTTGTGCCTCCATGCAGCCTGCCACTATTTATGTACCAGCAGGGAAGTTTGCTCTCGGGCAAGTAATTTTTATTGGACCATGCTAAAACAAAGTTAACGTTATGCTTATTGGGACCCTTGTGCCTCCATCGGACTATACAGTTCTTGGAAATAAAGCATACTGTGTTGTGTTTCAGCATATTGATAGGCTTACAGTATCTGGCAATGGGATTCTTGATGGGCAAGGTACTAGCTTTTGGGTTTGCAAGTCCTCTGGCAAAAGTTGTCCTTTGGGAGCCACGGTATGTGAAATATTTAACTAACGCCATAATAAATTGTGTAAACTTAAAGAAAAATTGTATTATTGAACTTTTATTTTTGAGTATTTTGTAATTTTTGACATATTATTTATTTATATTTTGTTTGTGAAAAAATACAGATAGACAAGTAATCCGATCTGATCAATCCAGTCTGGCAACCCATTTAGGATGACTTGTTTTTGACCCGACCCAGCCTGTTTGCCAGAACTTCATGGTGATATTTTAGGTCCTCCATATATTAGTTTACTCCATTTTAGTCTTTAAAATAAATTCCCTTCATTTTCTAGGTAACCAACTGGGTCTGGTTATGATTTTCTAGGGGAAAGTGGAGTGCTTTTCCTTTTGATTTTTGGTTTGAACTAATAACTGATTTCGGTCTTCCTTGTTTTGGAGGGGACTTTTGTCACTTTTTTTTTTTCATGAGAATCGGGATTTTTGTCACATTGATATTTTTCACTAATGCCACAAAAAGCCATTTTTAAAGAAATCGTATATAGGATACTTGGGAATAATCCCATGTACATGGAGTATAATATTTATTTCTGTGTACCAGCAAACATGCGGAAAAATTAATGGGAATGTCAAAGGTCAAAACAACATGCTTAGGCTTTTGTTCATTGCATTGACGGTCCATCCATTAAAGGTCCACATATTTAATTGAATAGCCCTATATAGTCATGCTCATCGTTAATTTAGAGAGATACTCTTAGATCCCAATAATCCAAAGGATACAAACCTTCTTAAGGTCAAGTCGGTAAGCTTTGTTTGTGGAATCTCTATCAGTTCAGGTCATGAATCTTTGTTTGTGGAGTCTCTTTCAGTCGGTAATCTTCCTATATGATTAGTTTGATAGGAAGATTATGCCCGCCCCATCTCCTACTGCATTCCCATTTCGGATTCTTGACTTGGATTCACCATTCCCCTTTCCGTTAGTAATTTGAAGATGATCATTTTTTAGATAAATTCCAAGTTTTTTGAGGGGAATCCAAGTAGTACGCAGAACGTTGTTTTGGAGAATTGTAAGGGAAAACAAATTGAGATTGCTTTCGGTTTCCTCTCAGATGAAACTTGGAGTTATGGACTCTCATTGGCTTATTTCTTTTCTTCCCTAGATTCCCACTACAATAAAGTTTATTGCACCTCCTAATATTTTTTTAGTGTATTTTGACTTTGTTTTGTTTTGTTTTGTTTTTTTTTTTGTTTTTTTGTTTTTTTTTTTTTGTGAAAGCTCCCTCCTCTTATATTGATTTGTAATGTGCCTACCATGTCCGCTAACCTTTTCTTATGTGTATGTAAGTAGACATTAGAATTTACCAACTCGAACAACATCGTGGTTAGTGGATTAACCTCCATAAACAGTCAAATGTTTCATATTGTCGTCAATGCCTGCAACAACGTGAATATGCAAGGTGTCAGGGTCATCGCCGCCGGAAATAGCATAAACACCAATGGCATTCATGTTCAATTATCTTCCAATGTCACAATTCTCAACTCTAATATGCAAACGGGTGATGATTGCATCTCAGTTGGACCTGGTACCATTAATATGTGGATTGAGAATGTAGCATGTGGACCAGGGCATGGAATCAGGTAAAGAAATTTTTATCTATTTTTGGATCTATTGAATATTATGTAACTATAACAACAATATTATAGTTTGATGCCAAATTTGTCATGGGTGCAATTTGTTGGTGCAGCATTGGGAGTTTAGGCAAAAACCAGCAAGAGACTGGTGTCCAAAACGTGACAATTACAACAACAAATTTTACCGGTACTCAGAATGGGGTGAGGATTAAATCTTGGCCAAGGCCTAGCAATGAGTTTGCTAGGAACATTATTTTCGAACATGTCAATATGGTGAATGTCCAGAATCCTATTATAATTGATCAAAATTACTGCCCCTCTAAAGATTGCCCTTATCAGGTACAATATTTCAAAGGATATTTATGCAAATGTTGTTTAAATTTTAAACTATAATCTGTTTACTTATGAAAAATCCTAAACATGTTCAAGAAGATTACACAACATAGATTCTTATAAATTTTAGTTTCCATAGCCCCTTACTTTAACCATAGAAATTGCTCATAAGTAATACCCATTATACAGCTAGGCCCATTATTATGGCATCCTAAACTTTTAGTCTACATCAGTTTGGGCCCAAGTTAAACCCCTTCTTTGCAACAAGAAAATCTTTATATATATATATATATATTTTTTTTTTTTTTAGTTTTGCTTAGTAATACATCTTTCAAAATCAAAATAATAAAATAAAAAATAAATAAAAAACGGTGATGTTAGTTTTAATTTTTTTTTTTATTTTATAGGTTAGAGTTTGCATACTACTACCATTAATAAGTAGAGAATTGATGTGTGCAAATTTGTTTTCCCATTTTAACAGGCTTCTGGTGTAAAAATTAGTAATGTGACATACCAAGACATTCATGGAAGTTCAGCGACAGAGGTGGCTGTGAATTTTAATTGTAGTCCAAGAAATCCATGCTCCGCAATAACAGTGAAAAACATAATGCTCACTTACAAGAATCAAGTAGCCAAAGCTTCATGTAATTATGCATCTATCACATCTTTTGGTATTGTCCAGCCCGCAATCAATTGCTTATAGAGCAAGGGAGTCAATGTTGTATTGGAGACTATTTCAGTTTGGTAAAAGAAATGAAATTTTTTGATATTGGTTAATCCGATTTAATATTTCAAAGTTAGCACTATATATATGTGTGTGTACACGTATGCATATATATATATATACACACACACATTTATACGTTTATAAACATATAATTTAAATCTACAATTTTATAAGACCAAATATTCACCTAAATACATTAATGCAATGTATTAGCTCAAATAACATTTTTTAAAATTATTTTATTGTTCCAGCTGAAACATCTATATCGATTGAAACACTCGTTAAAACTCCTGTATATGCAAGTGCAACCAAATATTTTATCCAATACATTTTAAAAAAGTATTAGTATCGGTTAAACGGTTAGTACGACGTATACCTCTGGTATACTATCAGTGTGATATGTTATAAAGGGGAGGGGAATACAAAATCCGTATTTATTAATGATAAAAAATGAATCTAAATTCTTGTCCTTTCAATCCTATGGCCAGAAAGTATACTAGTTATTTTTTGTGGTATATTAATATTATTGTAGTAGGTCATTGGATGATAAGCTGATTGCTCAAGCCTGTGGCAGTGCTAGTCCATTGGGCGTTCTTGGAGCTGCTTGACCTTGCAATTAGGATATAATGTTGAAAATTGAAGCCCTTATCAGAGTGTTTGTATGACGAATTGTTTAATTTAATGATTTCATTTTGCAATGACTACTCGCATGAAGCATATTTAGTAATATCAAGAAAACGAAGCATATTCAGTAATGTAATGAAAATAATTTAATCAAGGAATTCTATCTGGATTTTCCTTGGTGAGGAAATGCTTCAAATCGAATCGATTATAGTAAAGTGGTCCATCCGAATTCTATATTTTCCTTGGTGAGGAAAATGCCCCACATTGAAGGGTGCATTATTGTTATTATCTTTTTGGGATAAGTACACTTTGCCCACCTGTGGTTTGCCTCTAATTCTATGTGTTCACCCGTGATTTCAATTTTGACACTTTGCCCACCCGAGGTTCAATTCGTTACTGCTTTGTAACCCACATCCCTGTCTGCCGTTACTCTAACAAGTTTTCTTTCAAAATCAAAACACAAAACAGATCAAAAAGTTAGAGTTCTTATTTCTATGGATCTGAGTTCCCAAGATGTATGGTTTAATTTTGTTGGACCTGATAGGCTTGGTAAGAAGAAAATAGCTCTTGCTCTTACTGAGAAATTACATGGAAGCCAGGAACATTTTATTTCTATGGATCTGAGTTCCCAAGATGGGATGATTAATTCAAACACAATCTTTGGTTTCTGAGGAATGAATGGTTATGATATAAAGTTCAGGACAAAAACTCTTGTTGATTGTCTTGTTGGGGAGTTAACCAAGAAACCCTTGTCCATTGCCTTCCTTGAAAATGTAGATAAAGCTGATGTACTGTCTCAAAATAGTAGTTGACTTAGGTTTGATTTTAAAGGTGATTCCAGACTTCGCGGAAAACATGCAACAGTTATGTGAGCTTTATTTAAATGGGACTACAATTAAAAAACTGCCTTCATCAATTGGAAATTTGAGAAATCTTGCTATTTTGGATCTGAGGGACTGCAAACATAGAAAGATTGGAGCAGAATCTTTTGCTAGATGGCAATTGAAACCAATTGTGCCTCCTAGCATAAATCAACTACTTTGGGAGGGAGTCGAGGTAGTTTAGTTTCCTCAATGCTTTTATATTATTTATTATTTTAAAAGAAATAAATTCTATAGTGAATTAAAGCTAATTATTCTAACTTGCTTTTCCAAACAGATTTTGAACAATTTAACAGTCATCAAACTCAGTCATTCCCAAAATCTAAGAAACACCCGAAATTTCACAGGGATTCCAAATTTGCAAAAAAATATATCTTGAAGGTTGTACAAATTTGATTGAGGTTCACTCATCCGTTGTTGTCCTCAAAAGGCTTATTTTTATGGATCTGAAAGATTGCATTCTTCTTAGAAGTCTTCCAAGCAGGATTGAAACAGAATCTCTTGAGATTCTTATTCTTTCTGGTTGCTCCAATGTCAAGGTGATTCCAGACTTTGTAGAAAACATGCAACAGTTAAGTGAGCTTTATTTAAATGGGACTGCAATTAAGGAGCTGCCTTTGTCAGTTAAGGAGCTTTATTCTTTGGGGTGTTATTTCCTCTCCTTTATCTCATTCTTTTCGAGAACCAAAAGAAAAAAACACTAACTAATAATTCCCTGTGTTTTACTAAACTAAAAAATTTTTGGAAAATCATTTTGAATTATACCAAGTTACATACTAAAAAATAAGTAGCTCCTAACAGGAAAAAAAAAATCTGAGAAATATAAACCACGGCTTTTACACAAAAAAAAAAAAAAAAAAAAAAACTGTCCCTTTCATAGAAAGAAGCGATAGTACTCCTTGGGATAACTTTCTTGTGGGTTTTTTTTTTTTTTTTTTTGGGTATTGGGAAACAGTGAAGTTTTGTATCCAATTGTGGCTTGGTGTTTTTTTTCTCACCACCATGGATGATCTGACCTCTAATTGGAATCGTCTTACTTTATCAGAAAAAGAAGGTCCCGGTTGTTGCCTAGATGAGGAATTAAGCTCTCCAGAGTTCAGTATTGTTTCAAAATTCCTCACAAAAAGAGCATTGAACAATGATGCTATGGCAAAAACCTTCATTCCACTTTGGCGTTCAAAAAATGGATTTAGGGTCCGTCACTTGGGTGACCACAGAGTATTGTTTATGTTCGATAACAAATTGGAGGCGGACAGAGTGCTACAAAGTGAATCGTGGAGTTTTGACAAACATTTGGTAGTCATGGAAAGTTACGAAGCAAATTCCTCTGTTGACGAACTCAAGCTTGATAGGACTTCTTTTTGGGTGCAAGTACATGACCTCCTAATTAGGTTTATGAATGTGAGGGCAGCGGAGAAGATTTGTGAGGTATTGGGAAACACCATACCTACTGCCAATCTGAGGGAATCAGAGGGAGGTAATTTCATCCAAGTTAGAGTTTCAATGAATGTTACCAGTCCCTTATGTCGTGGACGTTTGGTTTCGATTGGTAAAGAAAAGCAGGTTTGGGTTAGTTTTAAGTATGAGAGATTACTGAATATATGCTATTGGTGTGGCTGTTTTGATCATGACGACAAGGATTGTGAAATTTGGCTGAATAGTGAAGGATTGCTTAATCAAGAATAGAAGCAATTCGGGCCAAATCTCAGGGCAGCACTATTCTCCTTTTCTCGCAAACAAGTTATCCAAGTTTTGGGTTTCTACAAATCTAGACCAATGAAAAATTAGACCACGGGAGAGATGGGAACGGTGGGGAGTAAAACCAACATGGAAATAAGAGAACAGATGGAGGCTCAGGTAGAGGAACGCCGAGCACCACTGCTGAGTAAAGATGATACCGGTGAACAGAACTGTTGTGATTCAGTTGACGTGGAGAACCTAGAGTTAAGGCAGACGGTTGCGAAGTTAAAGTCTCAAATGCCAGATATCTCCAACGATTCTCAGGAATTAAACGTATTAATGCCCATCCTCTAATTGTGCAAAGTCATGATATCCACCTTAATGAGCCATATTAGGAAATCCCACCTGCCCTGATCTACGTCCACATGCATCCTTTGATGATAATCATGCACAACCAAAACCGATGGGTTTTATTCCCTCAGCAATTATTATCGAATTAAAACAGGACTTGAATCCAAATGAGATCAGCTTCCTTGCACATGACAACCAAAAGAACCATAAGATTTCTACGCCAGCCACCAAGCCACGTTGGACTAGGGTTGTACGTATAAACAACAAACCAATAGAGGAGTTATCACATGGCAAACCGAGTAAGGGGAAGAGAACAGTGACACTCAATGATGACCATTCAAAGTTACTAGATAAACGCTACCAGGTTTTAAGGAGTGAGGAGGATGCCGGTATCAAATTGGCAGAGGTTGACACCTAGCCTTGCCAGTCGCCATGAATTGTATAGTGTGGAATTGTCGCGGGCTTGGGAACCTATGTACAGGGAAGGAGCTTGGAGAAATAATCCGGGCAAAAGACCCCTCTGTCGTGTTCATTGTCGAGACACTGGCAGAAGAGGCAAGGCTAGATATGATCCAACAAAACCTAGACTTTGAAAATAAATGGGTGGTACCGAGAGTGGGGCACAGTGGTTGTTTGGTTCTTTTTTGGAAAGCCTCAGTTAATTTGGTGGTGTCAGATTCATCCAAGTATTATATTGATACCTGGATTGACAAAGGCTCCCTTAACAAATGGAGATTCACAGGGTTTTATGGTGAACCAGACACTTCAAGGCGAGATGAAGCATAGGATAGTCTGCGAAGTCTTAATCACCATCCCGATATCCCATGGTTGTGTGTAGGTGACTTCAATGAGATAGTTAGATAGGAAGAGAAACTTGGGGTGCAACAAGAAATCAGGGTCAGATGTAGCTATTTAGGGATGTATTGGATGAGTGCGGTTTTCTTGATCTTGGCTTTGTGGGAAACAGATTTACATGGAGCAAGCACTTCGTAAATGGACATTTTATTTGGGAGAGACTGGATCGAGGTGTGGTCAGTGCAAGCTGGTTTCTTAAGTTCCCAAGTACAATTGTGCACCATCTCCATTATACTTTATCAGACCATATGCCTCTATACATTAATCTCTCAGGTTTGGAAATTCCATCAAGAAGGAAATTATTTAGATTCGAAGAGATGTGGTTATCAAATGAGTGTTGTGGTGAAGTGGTGGAAGCTTTGTGGTCATCTTACCTTTATGGCTTTAGTGAAAGTGATATCTTGAAAATGGTTGATAAATGTGGTCGTGATCTTGAATGGTGGAATTATAACATTTTTGGAAATGTGAAAAAGGAGTTGGCCAAGAAAAAGGAACTTTTGATTCAAGCCGAACAAGAAGCACAAGTAACGGGGCTGAACACACGGGTTAGAGCACTCAAAGAGGAAATAAACATCCTCTTGGATAGGGAAGCACACATGTGGAGCCAAAGATCCTGCACACATTGGCTAAAGAATGAAGATAGAAATACGAGTTTCTTCCATTGCCGAGCCACTAGGAGATTCCGAAAAAATGTTATTCATGGGATTATGGATGAATCAAATATTCGGATGGTGGATCTGAATGACATAGCAGCCCTTATAATTAAGTACTATCAGGACCTCTTCACCTTTTCAAAGCTGAATGCACAAGGAGCAGATTTGGACCACATCCCTAATGTCATCACCGACCATATGAATGCAGCCCCTGTTGCTCTCTTTAGAGATGATGAAGTAAAGGAAGCCCTCAAGCAAATGGCCCCCCTTAAAGCACTAGGACCCGATGGCACGCCACCATTATTTTTATCAGCACTTTTGGGGGGTGGTTGATAGGGATGTAACAAATTCAGTCCTCTCGTGGCTCAACACAGGTACAATCCCTCATCCAATAAATCACACCTTCATTACATTGATCCCAAAAATAAAAAAACCTGGAATTTGTCACCCAATATCATCCAATTAGTTTGTGCAATGTCCTCTACAAAATTTTCACCAAAGTCCTAGCAAATAGACTTAAAAATATTCTACCCACCATCATCACTAAGCACCAATCAGCTTTTACCAAGAATAGATTGATTTATGATAACATTCTTGTGGCTTTTGAATCTCTACATAGCTTGAACAACATGAATTCAGGGAAAATGAGGTATATGGCTATTAAACTTGATATGAGTAAGGCTTATGACTGGGTGGAATGGGGTTACCTTGAAAAAATGGGTTTTAATAAGAGGCGGATAGGGTTAATCATGGCATGTGTAAAAACAGTATCTTACTCCATTTTGATCAATGGCAAACCTCAAGGTTTTATCCAACCCACTAGAGGTATTTGCCAAGGTGACCCACTATCACCTTTCCTCTTCCTACTTTGCATCGAGGGGCTCCATGGACTAATCCAACAAGCAACAATTTCGGTAGAAATCAAGGGCTTCCTTCTTTGCCGGAGAGGCCCAGCACTAACCCATTTATTGTTTGCAGATGATAGCCTCCTCTTTTGCAGGGCAAGTGGTGATGAATGCAGGAAAATCCTTTCTATCCTTGAGAAATATGAAGAGGAGTCGGGCCAAAAGGTGAATAAAAACAAAACAGTAATTTTCTTTAGCAAATCTATCACGAAAGCAACAAAATAAGAAATAATGGCTGCCTTGGGTATACATGAAATTGTGAATTTTGAACAATACCTTGGGTTGCCATCATTGGTGGGTATAAAAAAGAAATAAGGCTTCAATTTTATCAAGGAGAAGGTGTGGAAAAAATTACAAGGATGGGTAGGAAAACTCTTGTCTGAAGCTGGTTGTGAGGTGCTCATTAAAGCGGTTATACAAGACATCCCAACTTATGCTATGGGGTGCTTCAAAATACCTTTGGGTCTTTGCCATGAAATTGAAACCATGATCAAGAAACTTTGGTGGGGGCAAAGAGGAAAAATAATAAAGATCCATTGGTTGAAGTGGGAGGAACTAACCAAATCAAAATTGGAGGGAGGCATGGGGTTTAAGGACATTGCTATGTTCAATGACTCCTTGTTAGCCAAACAAGCATGGAGACTTTTGAAAAACCCAGACTCATTGCTACACAAAGTTTTTAAGGCGTGATTCTTTCCAAATTATACCTTTATGGAGGCTAAATGCTTAAGTAGTGGCTCTCATGCTTGGAGGAGCATCTTACATGGAAGGGAGGTATTACTTAAGGGCTGCCAATGGAGGATTGGAAATGGGAAGGCAGTGAGTATATGGCAAGACCACTGGCTGCCAAGGAAAAATATGCCACAAGTTCAATCACAAAGGGTGGACACAATGGCTGATGCTAAAGTGGAGATCTTGATTAATGGAGACACAAGGCAGTGGGATCATGGTTTGATAGATGGTTTGTTCTCCCCACAAGAAGCTGAGTTGATCAAGTCAATTCCACTCTCAAGGTGCGCAGCTGAAGACACTTTATTTTGGCCATTCACTAGCAACGGAGTGTACACAAGCAAGTCAGGTTACAAAATTTTGAAGGCTGAAACACAAGCTGAATGGGATGAAGATCAGATGGCGCATGACAAGGTTTTGTGGCGAACAATCTGATCTCTGCAGGTATCGAACAAAATCAAGAATTTGGTGTGGAGAGCTTATAGGAACTCATTGCAACTAAAGAGAATCTGGTGAGGCGAACTATCATCGAAAATCCAACATGTAACCGCTGCAAACATGAACCCAAATCAGCACTTCATGCTCTTTGGAATTGCAGCGAACTGGACGTGGTGTGGGAAGAAGAACCATTTCAGCATTGCCGAAGATGACATACCTTTATGGACTTCAAGGAATTGCTTTCATGGCTCATCACAAAGGATCACAGTTTGGAGTTGTTTGCAACGTCAGTGTGGCTAATTTGACCCAAAGGAACCAAGTGCGTGTGAGCCAACCAAGCTTAAATATCCATCAGATTCTGTCGTCGGCAAAGGAGCGTGTAGCTGAGTTTGTAGTCACCCAACCTATGCCTTCCATCACTCGACCTGCTCTCACTTGTTTCCGGGCTAAGTGGGAAGAAGAACCATTTCAGCATTGTCAAAGATGACACACCTTTGTGGACTTCAAGGAATTGCTTTCATGGCTCATCACAAAGGATCACAATTTGGAGCTGTTTGCAACGCCGGTGTGGCTAATTTGGACCCAAAGGAACCAAATGCGTGTGAGCCAACCAAGCTTAAATGTCCATCAGATTCCATCATCAGCAAAGGAGCGTGTAGCTGAGTTTGTAGTCACCCAACTTACGCTTTCCATCACTCGACCTACTCTCACTTGTTTCTGGGCTAAGTGGCGTCCTCCAAGTCCTGAACTGGTGAAGATAAATTGTGATGGAGCCATTTTCAAGGAGCAGAAAAAATCGGGCTATGGAGTAATGATCCGAGACAGTAACGGTTTAGTCTTGGCTTCTATGTCTAAACTCTTGCCATAGCAGTACACACCCATGGAGATTGAAGCTGTGGCTACCTCATCAGCTCTGAAATTTGCAGCTGAGTTAGGTTTTAACTGAGCAATTTTGGAAATAGACTCCCAGGTGTTGTCTAATGCTTTGAGAAATAACATCACTTACTTGTCTTCCTTTGGTTTATTAATTGAGGATATCAAATGTAATGCTAGTTTGTTTAATCAATTACTCTACTCTCATGTAAAGAGAGAGGGTAATATAGTAGGGTATAACTTAGTGAGACATTCCATTAGTATTTCTGATTTTTCGGTGTGGATGGAGACTGTTCCACCACCATTTGTTTCTACTGTACTAGCTGATATTGCTAGATTTTCTTAATAAAAGTTGACTGTATTCCTTTTTTTAAAAAAAAAAGTATAATGTATGCATTCAAAAGATGTTATTAAAATGATTTTTAAAAAAAATTTAAAAATACCGGTTGATTAATTTGAACATATCTAAGAATATTAAAAAAAGTTGTACACACTCATTCTATAGAACATATATAACATGTTACATTAAATTTAAATTATTATATAAGTTTAGAATTGTAGCATTTTTGTCCTTTTCAAATATAAGGTATAATGCCTATATTATTGTCACTTAAATTTTAAAGTAATCTTGTGAATATCAAATTTATTTCTTTTTTAGGGCTTGTATATATAGTTACTAATACCTATTTTGTTTGTATTCTTTAGCCCAAAACTAAAGAATTTTTCTCAAGTAGAATAAAATTTCATACTTTTCAACCCAAAAGTTAAGAAAAATAAAAAACTTGAGCTGGAAACTGAAAAAGGCAACCAACAAAAGAATTAATTTAAGGCCTAGTCCAAAATGGACCAAAGTGGACTACAATAGACCAAAGTGAACCGGATAGACCAAAGTGGACCAAAATAACCGAAATAGACCTAATGAACCAAAGTGGACAAAAAGGATACATTAATGTGGCTTAACAATAGTGTAACAACAATAAATACTATGCTTCAGCTTTTAGATATTATATAGATAGACTTTTGTAGTGAGTTCAAGTGAAATTGATATTACTTCAAGGAAAATGTACCATCATGTTTATCATTGAAAAGAAAAACATAATTACTCTCTATTTGATGTCGTTTAATCAACAATTCCACACCATTGGCTAATTGTTATTGGCATTCCGGTTGATAACTTTTTGTCAAATGATATTTTTCACTTAAACCATTTGTCTTCCCTTAATTATTTTTGTGTAGATTCTAATTTGGGACCTGTTTTCCTATTTGAGGCTCATAGATCTTACCTTGCCCACCCAAAAAAAGAAAAAATATTTTTCTATTATGTGTCTATTTCATAAATGAAATATTTGGGTTCATATATTTAGTTAAAATTACAAGAAATCTTGATGATTTTCTATGTGAGCCAAACAAGAGATTAAAAAAACATATGTATATTCATAGTCATTTTTTTTTTTTTTTTTCTATCGAAGCATTTATAAAAAGTAAAATGGACCAATCATGGGAAGCTTGTAATTTCAATCCTCTCCGAGTTCATTACTCCTAAAAGGGCCTACCAACCCCTGCCTTTATTTTCTTTTCAGAAAAAAACCTAGCTCAACAAGTCAAAAATGAAGTTTGATCAAAGCAGGCTCCATATCTCACCCATTAGTGACATAGTTTAGGCCCAAGACATAGTTTTTGATTTTTGAACCAAAAGGAAATGAACATTCCACATACATTTAGGCAACATTTGGTTTACTGTAACGTTATATTGCGCCATAATATTACATTATTGTAATCTTACATTAATATAATTTCAATATAAGAATATAACATTACATTATTTAAAAATGTGATGAAATTAAAATGATATGATATATTTTGTAATTTTAAATTATGATATTATTAAAAAAATAAAATAAACCAAACATCTTAATATCACATTATCATAACATACATCACATCTCGTTATAGGGTCAATTGGCTGCATAGTTTAGATTACACTATGCCTAATTGTTGCCCATTGCCATGTTGACCTAGTGGCCGCCCATAGAATTCATATTGGGGATTACATTGAGAATAAGTTTAGTGTCATACATGTTAGCATAACAAATATCACAACTCATCATATGGCGAGTTATAATTAGTAAAAAAGTGATAATTGTCACTAGACTTATTCTTACATTGGCTCCTTATTTACCTAATCACAAAAAAAGTTAGACTATTCGTAGCAAAGTCAGTGCAGCAATCTTTTATCTGCAATAAATAGGAAATGTTGGCAGTGGGTGGCAACATTATCTGACATTTCAATGGAAAATCCAGTGAACTCACTTTCGGCTAGAGACATAAATGTTGACAAATAGCGACACATTTTACACAGTCATTTTGAACTGGTCATGAGAGCAACCCATCAGATCATGTAAAATCTCCCCAAATATAAAATGTAGTCTATTTTACATCTTTTAAGCAAAAAAATATCCATGTTACAGCATTCGCATCAGTACCTTTAAAAGCATGTAAAATCATGTAAAACAAAGTTTTTACACATTTTTGTTCAAAAATGCTCTCCATCAACTCTTCTAAAATTGTATAAAAATGTGTATTTCTTTACACGAACTACAGTAACCGTGTATTGCTCTCCATCAACTCTTCTAAAATTGTATAAAAATGTATATTTCTTTACACGAACTACAGTAACCATGTAAATATACACGGTTACTGTAGCTCGTGTAAAGAATATTTTAATAATTTCCGTTCGCTCGTTTTTTTCTCTCTCTTCTTCGGCTCAACAAACTCAGTAAACTAACTTCTCATCTTCTTCTTTTTCCTAAGATGCACACAATCACATCCACACACAAACACATCCAGACAAATCAACAGAGATACACTTGCTTAAAAAAAAAAAAAAAAACCACAGAGATACACAAACACGGAGATCGGAGATCGGCTGAGATTTGGTGGTGGATCGAAGCGGTGGTTCGGAGCTGCGGCGTTTGGTGGCGTAGATCAGCTCGGAGATTGGATCAGAGCGTAGATCAGAGATCGGTTTCAGCGTGGTGGATCGGAGCTTGGAGATCGGCTGAGATTTGGTGGTGGATCGGAGCTGCGGCGTTTGGTGGCGTAGATCAGCTCGAAGATTGGATCAGACCGTAGATCGGAGATCGGTTTCAGCGTGGTGGATCGGAGCTCGGAGATCGGCTGAGCTGTGGATGCAGAGCTGTGGATCAGTGATGCGGAGCTGTGGTGTTTGGTGGATCGAAGCGGAGCTGTGGATCGGATGTGGAGCGGTGGATCGGATGCAGAGCTGGTGGATGCGGATGCAGAGCTGTGGTGTTTGGTGGATCGGAGCGGAGCTGTGGATCGTATGCGGATGCGAAGCGGTGGCGTTTGGTGGATCGGAGCTGTGGCGGATGGGTTTTGTGATTTGGAAGAGAAGGCCAGAGAGATGGGTGTAGCGAGAGAGAGAGAGAGAGAGAGAGAGAGAGAGAGAGAGAGAGAGAGAGAG